>NW_026728257.1:45000-147500 GCF_030684315.1 Stegostoma tigrinum
CGAGGGGCGCGGACCCGACCGGAGACGTCCAAAACCTTGAAAGGGGTAAGCGGGAAAAGGTCAGCAAAGTGCCCGAAGCAGTAAGGCGAAAAAGCCGTCGGAACCTCCGAAAATGTCCAAAAGCGTGAAATCAGTAACCAGGAAAATGCATAAAAATGGCCAAAAGTGTGAAATCAGTAAGCAGGAAAAGTCGGGAAAAGTGTCTAAAAATGCTTGGAAATCTGAGGAAAATGCCCGAAAATGAGGCCCCTCGGTCGGGAGGAGGAAGTCGAAAATCCCCGTGCCCGACGAGGGAAGTCAGTAACCAGAAGGAAAAACTTAGAAAAAAATTCTAAGTGTCAAAAAAAATTCTAAGTGTCAAAAAAAATTCTAAGTGTCAAAAAAAATTCTAAGTGTCAAAAAGAATTCTAAGTGTCAAAAAAATTCTAAGTGTCAAAAAAATTCTAAGTGTCAAAAAAAATTCTAAGTGTCAAAAAGAATTCTAAGTGTCAAAAAAAATTCTAAGTGTCAAAAAAAATTCTAAGTGTCAAAAAAAATTCTAAGTGTCAAAAAAAATTCTAAGTGTCAAAAAAAATTCTAAGTGTCAAAAAAAATTCTAAGTGTCAAAAAAATTCTAAGTGTCAAAAAAAATTCTAAGTGTCAAAAAAAATTCTAAGTGTCAAAAAAAATTCTAAGTGTCAAAAAAAATTCTAAGTGTCAAAAAAATTCTAAGTGTCAAAAAAAATTCTAAGTGTCAAAAAAAATTCTAAGTGTCAAAAAAAATTCTAAGTGTCAAAAAGAATTCTAAGTGTCAAAAAAAATTCTAAGTGTCAGAAAGGGAAATGAGTAACCAAGAAGAGAAATGAGTAACCAAGAAATCAGTAACCAACAGGAGAAATGAGTAACCAAGAAGAGAAATGAGTAACCAAGAAATCAGTAACCAACAGGAGAAATGAGTAACCAACGGGAGAAATGAGTAACCAACGGGAGAAATGAGTAACCAACGGGAGAAGTCAGTAACCAACGGGAGAAATCAGTAACCAAAGGGAGAAGTCAGTAACCAACGGGAGAAATCAGTAACCAACAAGAGAAATGAGTAACCAACGGGAGAAATCAGTAACCAAAGGGAGAAGTCAGTAACCAACGGGAGAAATCAGTAACCAAGCTTATTTTTGGTTGGTTACTGACTTCTCCGTTCAACTTGGAGCTGCCCTTGTGCACGATCAAGGAGGGGTATTATCCGCCACGGGGGCTTAATTTTCGCCTAAGGGGAGCGATTTGGAGGCCGTGGCCGGGTGAGGCGCGCCTTTCGAAGGGGAGGGATTTGAATTTCGGCTGCATTGAGGGTAGCTGCCCGCTGTTGTGGGTTTTTGGAGCCTGAGCCCGTTCAACTTGGAGCTGCCCTTGTGCACGATCAAGGAGGGGTATTATCGGCCACGGGGGCTTAATTTTCGCCTAAGGGGAGCGATTTGGAGGCCGTGGCCGGGTGAGGCGCGCCTTTCGAAGGGGAGGGATTTGAATTTCGGCTGCATTGAGGGTAGCTGCCCGCTGTTGTGGGTTTTTGGAGCCTGAGCCCGTTCAACTTGGAGCTGCCCTTGTGCACGATCAAGGAGGGGTATTATCGGCCACGGGGGCTTAATTTTCGCCTAAGGGGAGCGATTTGGAGGCCGTGGCCGGGTGAGGCGCGCCTCTCGAAGGGGAGGGATTTGAATTTCGGCTGCATTGAGGGTAGCTGCCCGCTGTTGTGGGTTTTTGGAGCCTGAGCCCGTTCAACTTGGAGCTGCCCTTGTGCACGATCAAGGAGGGGTATTATCGGCCACGGGGGCTTAATTTTCGCCTAAGGGGAGCGATTTGGAGGCCGTGGCCGGGTGAGGCGCGCCTCTCGAAGGGGAGGGATTTGAATTTCGGCTGCATTGAGGGTAGCTGCCCCGCTGTGGTGGTTTTTCGGAGCCTGAGCCCGAGCGGGGCGTCGGTTCCCGAGGTGGGCAGGAGTCGCTGTGCCCGTGAGGCTGCCTGGCCGAGTCGGAGTGCTGTGGGACGGCGGGGAGCGGGTTTTCCCGGGCGAGGGGGCGATCCCGAGGAAGGGGAGCGATTTGGAGGCCGTGGCCGGGTGAGGCGCGCCTTTCGGAGGGGAGGAATTTGAATTTCGGCTGCATTGAGGGTAGCTGCCCGCTGTTGTGGGTTTTCGGAGCCTGAGCCCGAGCGGGGCGTCGGTTCCCGAGGTGGGCAGGAGTCGCTGTGCCCGTGAGGCTGCCTGGCCGAGTCGGAGTGCTGTGGGACGGCGGGGAGCGGGTTTTCCCGGGCGAGGGGCCGATCCCGAGGAAGGGGAGCAGTTCCGAGGCCGTGGCCGGGTGAGGCGCGCCTTTCGGAGGGGAGGAGTTTGAATTTCGGCTGCATTGAGGGTAGCTGCCCCGCTGTGGTGGTTTTTCGGAGCCTGAGCCCGAGCGGGGCGTCGGTTCCCGAGGTGGGCAGGAGTCGCTGTGCCCGTGAGGCTGCCTGGCCGAGTCGGAGTGCTGTGGGACGGCGGGGAGCGGTTTTTCCCGGGCGAGGGGGCGACCCCGAGGAACTCGGCCGGCGGGGAGGCGTTCCGGCCCGGGCGAGGGGCGCGGACCCGACCGGAGACGTCCAAAACCTTGAAAGGGGTAAGCGGGAAAAGGTCAGCAAAGTGCCCGAAGCAGTAAGGCGAAAAAGCCGTCGGAACCTCCGAAAATGTCCAAAAGCGTGAAATCAGTAACCAGGAAAATGCATAAAAATGGCCAAAAGTGTGAAATCAGTAAGCAGGAAAAGTCGGGAAAAGTGTCTAAAAATGCTTGGAAATCTGAGGAAAATGCCCGAAAATGAGGCCCCTCGGTCGGGAGGAGGAAGTCGAAAATCCCCGTGCCCGACGAGGGAAGTCAGTAACCAGAAGGAAAAACTTAGAAAAAAATTCTAAGTGTCAAAAAAAATTCTAAGTGTCAAAAAAAATTCTAAGTGTCAAAAAAAATTCTAAGTGTCAAAAAGAATTCTAAGTGTCAAAAAAATTCTAAGTGTCAAAAAAATTCTAAGTGTCAAAAAAAATTCTAAGTGTCAAAAAGAATTCTAAGTGTCAAAAAAAATTCTAAGTGTCAAAAAAAATTCTAAGTGTCAAAAAAAATTCTAAGTGTCAAAAAAAATTCTAAGTGTCAAAAAAAATTCTAAGTGTCAAAAAAAATTCTAAGTGTCAAAAAAATTCTAAGTGTCAAAAAAAATTCTAAGTGTCAAAAAAAATTCTAAGTGTCAAAAAAAATTCTAAGTGTCAAAAAAAATTCTAAGTGTCAAAAAAATTCTAAGTGTCAAAAAAAATTCTAAGTGTCAAAAAAAATTCTAAGTGTCAAAAAAAATTCTAAGTGTCAAAAAGAATTCTAAGTGTCAAAAAAAATTCTAAGTGTCAGAAAGGGAAATGAGTAACCAAGAAGAGAAATGAGTAACCAAGAAATCAGTAACCAACAGGAGAAATGAGTAACCAAGAAGAGAAATGAGTAACCAAGAAATCAGTAACCAACAGGAGAAATGAGTAACCAACGGGAGAAATGAGTAACCAACGGGAGAAATGAGTAACCAACGGGAGAAGTCAGTAACCAACGGGAGAAATCAGTAACCAAAGGGAGAAGTCAGTAACCAACGGGAGAAATCAGTAACCAACAAGAGAAATGAGTAACCAACGGGAGAAATCAGTAACCAAAGGGAGAAGTCAGTAACCAACGGGAGAAATCAGTAACCAAGCTTATTTTTGGTTGGTTACTGACTTCTCCGTTCAACTTGGAGCTGCCCTTGTGCACGATCAAGGAGGGGTATTATCCGCCACGGGGGCTTAATTTTCGCCTAAGGGGAGCGATTTGGAGGCCGTGGCCGGGTGAGGCGCGCCTTTCGAAGGGGAGGGATTTGAATTTCGGCTGCATTGAGGGTAGCTGCCCGCTGTTGTGGGTTTTTGGAGCCTGAGCCCGTTCAACTTGGAGCTGCCCTTGTGCACGATCAAGGAGGGGTATTATCGGCCACGGGGGCTTAATTTTCGCCTAAGGGGAGCGATTTGGAGGCCGTGGCCGGGTGAGGCGCGCCTTTCGAAGGGGAGGGATTTGAATTTCGGCTGCATTGAGGGTAGCTGCCCGCTGTTGTGGGTTTTTGGAGCCTGAGCCCGTTCAACTTGGAGCTGCCCTTGTGCACGATCAAGGAGGGGTATTATCGGCCACGGGGGCTTAATTTTCGCCTAAGGGGAGCGATTTGGAGGCCGTGGCCGGGTGAGGCGCGCCTCTCGAAGGGGAGGGATTTGAATTTCGGCTGCATTGAGGGTAGCTGCCCGCTGTTGTGGGTTTTTGGAGCCTGAGCCCGTTCAACTTGGAGCTGCCCTTGTGCACGATCAAGGAGGGGTATTATCGGCCACGGGGGCTTAATTTTCGCCTAAGGGGAGCGATTTGGAGGCCGTGGCCGGGTGAGGCGCGCCTCTCGAAGGGGAGGGATTTGAATTTCGGCTGCATTGAGGGTAGCTGCCCGCTGTTGTGGGTTTTTGGAGCCTGAGCCCGAGCGGGGCGTCGGTTCCCGAGGTGGGCAGGAGTCGCTGTGCCCGTGAGGCTGCCTGGCCGAGTCGGAGTGCTGTGGGACGGCGGGGAGCGGGTTTTCCCGGGCGAGGGGCCGATCCCGAGGAAGGGGAGCAGTTCCGAGGCCGTGGCCGGGTGAGGCGCGCCTCTCGAAGGGGAGGAATTTGAATTTCGGCTGCATTGAGGGTAGCTGCCCCGCTGTGGTGGTTTTTCGGAGCCTGAGCCCGAGCGGGGCGTCGGTTCCCGAGGTGGGCAGGAGTCGCTGTGCCCGTGAGGCTGCCTGGCCGAGTCGGAGTGCTGTGGGACGGCGGGGAGCGGTTTTTCCCGGGCGAGGGGGCGACCCCGAGGAACTCGGCCGGCGGGGAGGCGTTCCGGCCCGGGCGAGGGGCGCGGACCCGACCGGAGACGTCCAAAACCTTGAAAGGGGTAAGCGGGAAAAGGTCAGCAAAGTGCCCGAAGCAGTAAGGCGAAAAAGCCGTCGGAACCTCCGAAAATGTCCAAAAGCGTGAAATCAGTAACCAGGAAAATGCATAAAAATGGCCAAAAGTGTGAAATCAGTAAGCAGGAAAAGTCGGGAAAAGTGTCTAAAAATGCTTGGAAATCTGAGGAAAATGCCCGAAAATGAGGCCCCTCGGTCGGGAGGAGGAAGTCGAAAATCCCCGTGCCCGACGAGGGAAGTCAGTAACCAGAAGGAAAAACTTAGAAAAAAATTCTAAGTGTCAAAAAAAATTCTAAGTGTCAAAAAAAATTCTAAGTGTCAAAAAAAATTCTAAGTGTCAAAAAGAATTCTAAGTGTCAAAAAAATTCTAAGTGTCAAAAAAATTCTAAGTGTCAAAAAAAATTCTAAGTGTCAAAAAGAATTCTAAGTGTCAAAAAAAATTCTAAGTGTCAAAAAAAATTCTAAGTGTCAAAAAAAATTCTAAGTGTCAAAAAAAATTCTAAGTGTCAAAAAAAATTCTAAGTGTCAAAAAAAATTCTAAGTGTCAAAAAAATTCTAAGTGTCAAAAAAAATTCTAAGTGTCAAAAAAAATTCTAAGTGTCAAAAAAAATTCTAAGTGTCAAAAAAAATTCTAAGTGTCAAAAAAATTCTAAGTGTCAAAAAAAATTCTAAGTGTCAAAAAAAATTCTAAGTGTCAAAAAAAATTCTAAGTGTCAAAAAGAATTCTAAGTGTCAAAAAAAATTCTAAGTGTCAGAAAGGGAAATGAGTAACCAAGAAGAGAAATGAGTAACCAAGAAATCAGTAACCAACAGGAGAAATGAGTAACCAAGAAGAGAAATGAGTAACCAAGAAATCAGTAACCAACAGGAGAAATGAGTAACCAACGGGAGAAATGAGTAACCAACGGGAGAAATGAGTAACCAACGGGAGAAGTCAGTAACCAACGGGAGAAATCAGTAACCAAAGGGAGAAGTCAGTAACCAACGGGAGAAATCAGTAACCAACAAGAGAAATGAGTAACCAACGGGAGAAATCAGTAACCAAAGGGAGAAGTCAGTAACCAACGGGAGAAATCAGTAACCAAGCTTATTTTTGGTTGGTTACTGACTTCTCCGTTCAACTTGGAGCTGCCCTTGTGCACGATCAAGGAGGGGTATTATCCGCCACGGGGGCTTAATTTTCGCCTAAGGGGAGCGATTTGGAGGCCGTGGCCGGGTGAGGCGCGCCTTTCGAAGGGGAGGGATTTGAATTTCGGCTGCATTGAGGGTAGCTGCCCGCTGTTGTGGGTTTTTGGAGCCTGAGCCCGTTCAACTTGGAGCTGCCCTTGTGCACGATCAAGGAGGGGTATTATCGGCCACGGGGGCTTAATTTTCGCCTAAGGGGAGCGATTTGGAGGCCGTGGCCGGGTGAGGCGCGCCTTTCGAAGGGGAGGGATTTGAATTTCGGCTGCATTGAGGGTAGCTGCCCGCTGTTGTGGGTTTTTGGAGCCTGAGCCCGTTCAACTTGGAGCTGCCCTTGTGCACGATCAAGGAGGGGTATTATCGGCCACGGGGGCTTAATTTTCGCCTAAGGGGAGCGATTTGGAGGCCGTGGCCGGGTGAGGCGCGCCTCTCGAAGGGGAGGGATTTGAATTTCGGCTGCATTGAGGGTAGCTGCCCGCTGTTGTGGGTTTTTGGAGCCTGAGCCCGTTCAACTTGGAGCTGCCCTTGTGCACGATCAAGGAGGGGTATTATCGGCCACGGGGGCTTAATTTTCGCCTAAGGGGAGCGATTTGGAGGCCGTGGCCGGGTGAGGCGCGCCTCTCGAAGGGGAGGGATTTGAATTTCGGCTGCATTGAGGGTAGCTGCCCGCTGTTGTGGGTTTTTGGAGCCTGAGCCCGAGCGGGCCGTCGGTTCCCGAGGTGGGCAGGAGTCGCTGTGTCCATTCAACTTGGAGCTGCCCTTGTGCACGATCAAGGAGGGGTATTATCCGCCACGGGGGCTTAATTTTCGCCTAAGGGGAGCGATTTGGAGGCCGTGGCCGGGTGAGGCGCGCCTTTCGAAGGGGAGGAATTTGAATTTCGGCTGCATTGAGGGTAGCTGCCCGCTGTTGTGGGTTTTTGGAGCCTGAGCCCGTTCAACTTGGAGCTGCCCTTGTGCACGATCAAGGAGGGGTATTATCGGCCACGGGGGCTTAATTTTCGCCTAAGGGGAGCGATTTGGAGGCCGTGGCCGGGTGAGGCGCGCCTTTCGAAGGGGAGGGATTTGAATTTCGGCTGCATTGAGGGTAGCTGCCCGCTGTTGTGGGTTTTTGGAGCCTGAGCCCGTTCAACTTGGAGCTGCCCTTGTGCACGATCAAGGAGGGGTATTATCGGCCACGGGGGCTTAATTTTCGCCTAAGGGGAGCGATTTGGAGGCCGTGGCCGGGTGAGGCGCGCCTTTCGAAGGGGAGGGATTTGAATTTCGGCTGCATTGAGGGTAGCTGCCCGCTGTTGTGGGTTTTTGGAGCCTGAGCCCGTTCAACTTGGAGCTGCCCTTGTGCACGATCAAGGAGGGGTATTATCGGCCACGGGGGCTTAATTTTCGCCTAAGGGGAGCGATTTGGAGGCCGTGGCCGGGTGAGGCGCGCCTTTCGAAGGGGAGGGATTTGAATTTCGGCTGCATTGAGGGTAGCTGCCCGCTGTTGTGGGTTTTTGGAGCCTGAGCCCGTTCAACTTGGAGCTGCCCTTGTGCACGATCAAGGAGGGGTATTATCGGGCACGGGGGCTTAATTTTCGCCTAAGGGGAGCGATTTGGAGGCCGTGGCCGGGTGAGGCGCGCCTTTCGAAGGGGAGGGATTTGAATTTCGGCTGCATTGAGGGTAGCTGCCCGCTGTTGTGGGTTTTTGGAGCCTGAGCCCGTTCAACTTGGAGCTGCCCTTGTGCACGATCAAGGAGGGGTATTATCCGCCACGGGGGCTTAATTTTCGCCTAAGGGGAGCGATTTGGAGGCCGTGGCCGGGTGAGGCGCGCCTTTCGAAGGGGAGGGATTTGAATTTCGGCTGCATTGAGGGTAGCTGCCCGCTGTTGTGGGTTTTCGGAGCCTGAGCCCGTTCAACTTGGAGCTGCCCTTGTGCACGATCAAGGAGGGGTATTATCCGCCACGGGGGCTTAATTTTCGCCTAAGGGGAGCGATTTGGAGGCCGTGGCCGGGTGAGGCGCGCCTTTCGAAGGGGAGGAATTTCAATTTCGGCTGCATTGAGGGTAGCTGCCCGCTGTTGTGGGTTTTTGGAGCCTGAGCACGACCGGGGCGTCGGTTCTCGAGGTGGGCAGGAGTCGCTGTGCCCGTGAGGCTGCCTGGCCGAGTCGGAGTGCTGTGGGACGGCGGGCGGTGGTATTTAACCGGGCGAGGGGGCGATCCCGAGGAAGGGGAGCAATTTGGAGGCCGTGGCCGGGTGAGGCGCGCCTATCGAAGGGGAGGAATTTGAATTTCGGCTGCAGTGAGGGGAGCAATGAGTAGCCAAGAAGTGAAATGAGTTACCAAGAAATCAGTAACCAATGGGAGAAATGAGTAACCAAGAATAGAAATGAGGATCCAAGAAATGAGCGACCAAGAAGAGAAATGAGTAACCAAGAAATCAGTAACCAACAGGAGAAATGAGTAACCAAGAAATCAGTAACCAAGAAGGGAAATGAGTAACCAAGAAATCAATAACCAAGAAGAGAAATGAGTAAACAAGAAGTCAGTAACCAACGGGAGAAATGAGTAACCAAGAAATCAGTAAGCAAGAAGAGAAATGAGTAACCAACAGGAGAAATGAGTAACCAACGGGAGAAATGAGTAACCAACGGGAGAAATGAGTAACCAACGGGAGAAGTCAGTAACCAACGGGAGAAATGAGTAACCAAGAAGAGAAATGAGTAACCAAGAAATCAGTAACCAACAGGAGAAATGAGTAACCAAGAAGAGAAATGAGTAACCAAGAAGTCAGTAACCAAGGGGAGAAATGAGTAACCAGGAAATCAGTAAGCAAGAAGAGAAATGAGTAACCAAGAAATCAATAACCAAGAAGCGAAATGAGTAACCAACAAGCCAGTAACCAACGGGAGAAATGAGTAACCAAGAAGAGAAATGAGTAACCAAGAAATCAGTAACCAAGAACATAAATGAGTAACCAAGAAGTCAGTAACCAACGGGAGAAATGAGTAACCAAGAAGAGAAATGAGTAACCAAGAAATCAGTAACCAAGAAGAGAAATGAGTAACCAAGAAGTCAGTAACCAACGGGAGAAATGAGTAACCAACAGGAGAAATGAGTAACCAAGAAATCAGTAACCAACAGGAGAAATGAGTAACCAACAGGAGAAATGAGTAACCAAGAAGAGAAATGAGTAACCAAGAAATCAGTAACCAACAGGAGAAATGAGTAACCAAGAAGAGAAATGAGTAACCAAGAAATCAGTAACCAACAGGCGAAATGAGTAACCAACGGGAGAAATGAGTAACCAAGAAATCAGTAACCAAGAAGAGAAATGAGTAACCAAGAAGTCAGTAACCAACGGGAGAAATGAGTAACCAAGAAGAGAAATGAGTAACCAAGAAATCAGTAACCAACAGGAGAAATGAGTAACCAACAGGAGAAATGAGTAACCAAGAAGAGAAATGAGTAACCAAGAAATCAGTAACCAACAGGAGAAATGAGTAACCAACGGGAGAAATGAGTAACCAAGAAATCAGTCACCAACAGGAGAAATGAGTAACCAACGGGAGAAATGAGTAACCAACGGGAGAAGTCAGTAACCAACGGGAGAAATCAGTAACCAAAGGGAGAAGTCAGTAACCAACGGGAGAAATCAGTAACCAAAGGGAGAAGTCAGTAACCAACGGGAGAAATCAGTAACCAACGGGAGAAGTCAGTAACCAACAAGAGAAATGAGTAACCAACGGGAGAAATCAGTAACCAAAGGGAGAAGTCAGTAACCAACGGGAGAAATCAGTAACCAAGCTTATTTTTGGTTGGTTACTGACTTCTCCGTTCAACTTGGAGCTGCCCTTGTGCACGATCAAGGAGGGGTATTATCGGCCACGGGGGCTTAATTTTCGCCTAAGGGGAGCGATTTGGAGGCCGTGGCCGGGTGAGGCGCGCCTTTCGAAGGGGAGGAATTTCAATTTCGGCTGCATTGAGGGTAGCTGCCCGCTGTTGTGGGTTTTTGGAGCCTGAGCCCGAGCGGGCCGTCGGTTCCCGAGGTGGGCAGGAGTCGCTGTGTCCATTCAACTTGGAGCTGCCCTTGTGCACGATCAAGGAGGGGTATTATCCGCCACGGGGGCTTAATTTTCGCCTAAGGGGAGCGATTTGGAGGCCGTGGCCGGGTGAGGCGCGCCTTTCGAAGGGGAGGAATTTGAATTTCGGCTGCATTGAGGGTAGCTGCCCGCTGTTGTGGGTTTTTGGAGCCTGAGCCCGTTCAACTTGGAGCTGCCCTTGTGCACGATCAAGGAGGGGTATTATCGGCCACGGGGGCTTAATTTTCGCCTAAGGGGAGCGATTTGGAGGCCGTGGCCGGGTGAGGCGCGCCTTTCGAAGGGGAGGGATTTGAATTTCGGCTGCATTGAGGGTAGCTGCCCGCTGTTGTGGGTTTTTGGAGCCTGAGCCCGTTCAACTTGGAGCTGCCCTTGTGCACGATCAAGGAGGGGTATTATCGGCCACGGGGGCTTAATTTTCGCCTAAGGGGAGCGATTTGGAGGCCGTGGCCGGGTGAGGCGCGCCTTTCGAAGGGGAGGGATTTGAATTTCGGCTGCATTGAGGGTAGCTGCCCGCTGTTGTGGGTTTTTGGAGCCTGAGCCCGTTCAACTTGGAGCTGCCCTTGTGCACGATCAAGGAGGGGTATTATCGGCCACGGGGGCTTAATTTTCGCCTAAGGGGAGCGATTTGGAGGCCGTGGCCGGGTGAGGCGCGCCTTTCGAAGGGGAGGGATTTGAATTTCGGCTGCATTGAGGGTAGCTGCCCGCTGTTGTGGGTTTTTGGAGCCTGAGCCCGTTCAACTTGGAGCTGCCCTTGTGCACGATCAAGGAGGGGTATTATCGGCCACGGGGGCTTAATTTTCGCCTAAGGGGAGCGATTTGGAGGCCGTGGCCGGGTGAGGCGCGCCTCTCGAAGGGGAGGGATTTGAATTTCGGCTGCATTGAGGGTAGCTGCCCGCTGTTGTGGGTTTTTGGAGACTGAGCCCGTTCAACTTGGAGCTGCCCTTGTGCACGATCAAGGAGGGGTATTATCGGCCACGGGGGCTTAATTTTCGCCTAAGGGGAGCGATTTGGAGGCCGTGGCCGGGTGAGGCGCGCCTCTCGAAGGGGAGGGATTTGAATTTCGGCTGCATTGAGGGTAGCTGCCCCGCTGTGGTGGTTTTTCGGAGCCTGAGCCCGAGCGGGGCGTCGGTTCCCGAGGTGGGCAGGAGTCGCTGTGCCCGTGAGGCTGCCTGGCCGAGTCGGAGTGCTGTGGGACGGCGGGGAGCGGGTTTTCCCGGGCGAGGGGGCGATCCCGAGGAAGGGGAGCGATTTGGAGGCCGTGGCCGGGTGAGGCGCGCCTTTCGGAGGGGAGGAATTTGAATTTCGGCTGCATTGAGGGTAGCTGCCCGCTGTTGTGGGTTTTCGGAGCCTGAGCCCGAGCGGGGCGTCGGTTCCCGAGGTGGGCAGGAGTCGCTGTGCCCGTGAGGCTGCCTGGCCGAGTCGGAGTGCTGTGGGACGGCGGGGAGCGGGTTTTCCCGGGCGAGGGGCCGATCCCGAGGAAGGGGAGCAGTTCCGAGGCCGTGGCCGGGTGAGGCGCGCCTTTCGGAGGGGAGGAGTTTGAATTTCGGCTGCATTGAGGGTAGCTGCCCCGCTGTGGTGGTTTTTCGGAGCCTGAGCCCGAGCGGGGCGTCGGTTCCCGAGGTGGGCAGGAGTCGCTGTGCCCGTGAGGCTGCCTGGCCGAGTCGGAGTGCTGTGGGACGGCGGGGAGCGGTTTTTCCCGGGCGAGGGGGCGACCCCGAGGAACTCGGCCGGCGGGGAGGCGTTCCGGCCCGGGCGAGGGGCGCGGACCCGACCGGAGACGTCCAAAACCTTGAAAGGGGTAAGCGGGAAAAGGTCAGCAAAGTGCCCGAAGCAGTAAGGCGAAAAAGCCGTCGGAACCTCCGAAAATGTCCAAAAGCGTGAAATCAGTAACCAGGAAAATGCATAAAAATGGCCAAAAGTGTGAAATCAGTAAGCAGGAAAAGTCGGGAAAAGTGTCTAAAAATGCTTGGAAATCTGAGGAAAATGCCCGAAAATGAGGCCCCTCGGTCGGGAGGAGGAAGTCGAAAATCCCCGTGCCCGACGAGGGAAGTCAGTAACCAGAAGGAAAAACTTAGAAAAAAATTCTAAGTGTCAAAAAAAATTCTAAGTGTCAAAAAAAATTCTAAGTGTCAAAAAAAATTCTAAGTGTCAAAAAGAATTCTAAGTGTCAAAAAAATTCTAAGTGTCAAAAAAATTCTAAGTGTCAAAAAAAATTCTAAGTGTCAAAAAGAATTCTAAGTGTCAAAAAAAATTCTAAGTGTCAAAAAAAATTCTAAGTGTCAAAAAAAATTCTAAGTGTCAAAAAAAATTCTAAGTGTCAAAAAAAATTCTAAGTGTCAAAAAAAATTCTAAGTGTCAAAAAAATTCTAAGTGTCAAAAAAAATTCTAAGTGTCAAAAAAAATTCTAAGTGTCAAAAAAAATTCTAAGTGTCAAAAAAAATTCTAAGTGTCAAAAAAATTCTAAGTGTCAAAAAAAATTCTAAGTGTCAAAAAAAATTCTAAGTGTCAAAAAAAATTCTAAGTGTCAAAAAGAATTCTAAGTGTCAAAAAAAATTCTAAGTGTCAGAAAGGGAAATGAGTAACCAAGAAGAGAAATGAGTAACCAAGAAATCAGTAACCAACAGGAGAAATGAGTAACCAAGAAGAGAAATGAGTAACCAAGAAATCAGTAACCAACAGGAGAAATGAGTAACCAACGGGAGAAATGAGTAACCAACGGGAGAAATGAGTAACCAACGGGAGAAGTCAGTAACCAACGGGAGAAATCAGTAACCAAAGGGAGAAGTCAGTAACCAACGGGAGAAATCAGTAACCAACAAGAGAAATGAGTAACCAACGGGAGAAATCAGTAACCAAAGGGAGAAGTCAGTAACCAACGGGAGAAATCAGTAACCAAGCTTATTTTTGGTTGGTTACTGACTTCTCCGTTCAACTTGGAGCTGCCCTTGTGCACGATCAAGGAGGGGTATTATCCGCCACGGGGGCTTAATTTTCGCCTAAGGGGAGCGATTTGGAGGCCGTGGCCGGGTGAGGCGCGCCTTTCGAAGGGGAGGGATTTGAATTTCGGCTGCATTGAGGGTAGCTGCCCGCTGTTGTGGGTTTTTGGAGCCTGAGCCCGTTCAACTTGGAGCTGCCCTTGTGCACGATCAAGGAGGGGTATTATCGGCCACGGGGGCTTAATTTTCGCCTAAGGGGAGCGATTTGGAGGCCGTGGCCGGGTGAGGCGCGCCTTTCGAAGGGGAGGGATTTGAATTTCGGCTGCATTGAGGGTAGCTGCCCGCTGTTGTGGGTTTTTGGAGCCTGAGCCCGTTCAACTTGGAGCTGCCCTTGTGCACGATCAAGGAGGGGTATTATCGGCCACGGGGGCTTAATTTTCGCCTAAGGGGAGCGATTTGGAGGCCGTGGCCGGGTGAGGCGCGCCTCTCGAAGGGGAGGGATTTGAATTTCGGCTGCATTGAGGGTAGCTGCCCGCTGTTGTGGGTTTTTGGAGCCTGAGCCCGTTCAACTTGGAGCTGCCCTTGTGCACGATCAAGGAGGGGTATTATCGGCCACGGGGGCTTAATTTTCGCCTAAGGGGAGCGATTTGGAGGCCGTGGCCGGGTGAGGCGCGCCTCTCGAAGGGGAGGGATTTGAATTTCGGCTGCATTGAGGGTAGCTGCCCGCTGTTGTGGGTTTTTGGAGCCTGAGCCCGAGCGGGGCGTCGGTTCCCGAGGTGGGCAGGAGTCGCTGTGCCCGTGAGGCTGCCTGGCCGAGTCGGAGTGCTGTGGGACGGCGGGGAGCGGGTTTTCCCGGGCGAGGGGCCGATCCCGAGGAAGGGGAGCAGTTCCGAGGCCGTGGCCGGGTGAGGCGCGCCTCTCGAAGGGGAGGAATTTGAATTTCGGCTGCATTGAGGGTAGCTGCCCCGCTGTGGTGGTTTTTCGGAGCCTGAGCCCGAGCGGGGCGTCGGTTCCCGAGGTGGGCAGGAGTCGCTGTGCCCGTGAGGCTGCCTGGCCGAGTCGGAGTGCTGTGGGACGGCGGGGAGCGGTTTTTCCCGGGCGAGGGGGCGACCCCGAGGAACTCGGCCGGCGGGGAGGCGTTCCGGCCCGGGCGAGGGGCGCGGACCCGACCGGAGACGTCCAAAACCTTGAAAGGGGTAAGCGGGAAAAGGTCAGCAAAGTGCCCGAAGCAGTAAGGCGAAAAAGCCGTCGGAACCTCCGAAAATGTCCAAAAGCGTGAAATCAGTAACCAGGAAAATGCATAAAAATGGCCAAAAGTGTGAAATCAGTAAGCAGGAAAAGTCGGGAAAAGTGTCTAAAAATGCTTGGAAATCTGAGGAAAATGCCCGAAAATGAGGCCCCTCGGTCGGGAGGAGGAAGTCGAAAATCCCCGTGCCCGACGAGGGAAGTCAGTAACCAGAAGGAAAAACTTAGAAAAAAATTCTAAGTGTCAAAAAAAATTCTAAGTGTCAAAAAAAATTCTAAGTGTCAAAAAAAATTCTAAGTGTCAAAAAGAATTCTAAGTGTCAAAAAAATTCTAAGTGTCAAAAAAATTCTAAGTGTCAAAAAAAATTCTAAGTGTCAAAAAGAATTCTAAGTGTCAAAAAAAATTCTAAGTGTCAAAAAAAATTCTAAGTGTCAAAAAAAATTCTAAGTGTCAAAAAAAATTCTAAGTGTCAAAAAAAATTCTAAGTGTCAAAAAAAATTCTAAGTGTCAAAAAAATTCTAAGTGTCAAAAAAAATTCTAAGTGTCAAAAAAAATTCTAAGTGTCAAAAAAAATTCTAAGTGTCAAAAAAAATTCTAAGTGTCAAAAAAATTCTAAGTGTCAAAAAAAATTCTAAGTGTCAAAAAAAATTCTAAGTGTCAAAAAAAATTCTAAGTGTCAAAAAGAATTCTAAGTGTCAAAAAAAATTCTAAGTGTCAGAAAGGGAAATGAGTAACCAAGAAGAGAAATGAGTAACCAAGAAATCAGTAACCAACAGGAGAAATGAGTAACCAAGAAGAGAAATGAGTAACCAAGAAATCAGTAACCAACAGGAGAAATGAGTAACCAACGGGAGAAATGAGTAACCAACGGGAGAAATGAGTAACCAACGGGAGAAGTCAGTAACCAACGGGAGAAATCAGTAACCAAAGGGAGAAGTCAGTAACCAACGGGAGAAATCAGTAACCAACAAGAGAAATGAGTAACCAACGGGAGAAATCAGTAACCAAAGGGAGAAGTCAGTAACCAACGGGAGAAATCAGTAACCAAGCTTATTTTTGGTTGGTTACTGACTTCTCCGTTCAACTTGGAGCTGCCCTTGTGCACGATCAAGGAGGGGTATTATCCGCCACGGGGGCTTAATTTTCGCCTAAGGGGAGCGATTTGGAGGCCGTGGCCGGGTGAGGCGCGCCTTTCGAAGGGGAGGGATTTGAATTTCGGCTGCATTGAGGGTAGCTGCCCGCTGTTGTGGGTTTTTGGAGCCTGAGCCCGTTCAACTTGGAGCTGCCCTTGTGCACGATCAAGGAGGGGTATTATCGGCCACGGGGGCTTAATTTTCGCCTAAGGGGAGCGATTTGGAGGCCGTGGCCGGGTGAGGCGCGCCTTTCGAAGGGGAGGGATTTGAATTTCGGCTGCATTGAGGGTAGCTGCCCGCTGTTGTGGGTTTTTGGAGCCTGAGCCCGTTCAACTTGGAGCTGCCCTTGTGCACGATCAAGGAGGGGTATTATCGGCCACGGGGGCTTAATTTTCGCCTAAGGGGAGCGATTTGGAGGCCGTGGCCGGGTGAGGCGCGCCTCTCGAAGGGGAGGGATTTGAATTTCGGCTGCATTGAGGGTAGCTGCCCGCTGTTGTGGGTTTTTGGAGCCTGAGCCCGTTCAACTTGGAGCTGCCCTTGTGCACGATCAAGGAGGGGTATTATCGGCCACGGGGGCTTAATTTTCGCCTAAGGGGAGCGATTTGGAGGCCGTGGCCGGGTGAGGCGCGCCTCTCGAAGGGGAGGGATTTGAATTTCGGCTGCATTGAGGGTAGCTGCCCCGCTGTGGTGGTTTTTCGGAGCCTGAGCCCGAGCGGGGCGTCGGTTCCCGAGGTGGGCAGGAGTCGCTGTGCCCGTGAGGCTGCCTGGCCGAGTCGGAGTGCTGTGGGACGGCGGGGAGCGGGTTTTCCCGGGCGAGGGGGCGATCCCGAGGAAGGGGAGCGATTTGGAGGCCGTGGCCGGGTGAGGCGCGCCTTTCGGAGGGGAGGAATTTGAATTTCGGCTGCATTGAGGGTAGCTGCCCGCTGTTGTGGGTTTTCGGAGCCTGAGCCCGAGCGGGGCGTCGGTTCCCGAGGTGGGCAGGAGTCGCTGTGCCCGTGAGGCTGCCTGGCCGAGTCGGAGTGCTGTGGGACGGCGGGGAGCGGGTTTTCCCGGGCGAGGGGCCGATCCCGAGGAAGGGGAGCAGTTCCGAGGCCGTGGCCGGGTGAGGCGCGCCTTTCGGAGGGGAGGAGTTTGAATTTCGGCTGCATTGAGGGTAGCTGCCCCGCTGTGGTGGTTTTTCGGAGCCTGAGCCCGAGCGGGGCGTCGGTTCCCGAGGTGGGCAGGAGTCGCTGTGCCCGTGAGGCTGCCTGGCCGAGTCGGAGTGCTGTGGGACGGCGGGGAGCGGTTTTTCCCGGGCGAGGGGGCGACCCCGAGGAACTCGGCCGGCGGGGAGGCGTTCCGGCCCGGGCGAGGGGCGCGGACCCGACCGGAGACGTCCAAAACCTTGAAAGGGGTAAGCGGGAAAAGGTCAGCAAAGTGCCCGAAGCAGTAAGGCGAAAAAGCCGTCGGAACCTCCGAAAATGTCCAAAAGCGTGAAATCAGTAACCAGGAAAATGCATAAAAATGGCCAAAAGTGTGAAATCAGTAAGCAGGAAAAGTCGGGAAAAGTGTCTAAAAATGCTTGGAAATCTGAGGAAAATGCCCGAAAATGAGGCCCCTCGGTCGGGAGGAGGAAGTCGAAAATCCCCGTGCCCGACGAGGGAAGTCAGTAACCAGAAGGAAAAACTTAGAAAAAAATTCTAAGTGTCAAAAAAAATTCTAAGTGTCAAAAAAAATTCTAAGTGTCAAAAAAAATTCTAAGTGTCAAAAAGAATTCTAAGTGTCAAAAAAATTCTAAGTGTCAAAAAAATTCTAAGTGTCAAAAAAAATTCTAAGTGTCAAAAAGAATTCTAAGTGTCAAAAAAAATTCTAAGTGTCAAAAAAAATTCTAAGTGTCAAAAAAAATTCTAAGTGTCAAAAAAAATTCTAAGTGTCAAAAAAAATTCTAAGTGTCAAAAAAAATTCTAAGTGTCAAAAAAATTCTAAGTGTCAAAAAAAATTCTAAGTGTCAAAAAAAATTCTAAGTGTCAAAAAAAATTCTAAGTGTCAAAAAAAATTCTAAGTGTCAAAAAAATTCTAAGTGTCAAAAAAAATTCTAAGTGTCAAAAAAAATTCTAAGTGTCAAAAAAAATTCTAAGTGTCAAAAAGAATTCTAAGTGTCAAAAAAAATTCTAAGTGTCAGAAAGGGAAATGAGTAACCAAGAAGAGAAATGAGTAACCAAGAAATCAGTAACCAACAGGAGAAATGAGTAACCAAGAAGAGAAATGAGTAACCAAGAAATCAGTAACCAACAGGAGAAATGAGTAACCAACGGGAGAAATGAGTAACCAACGGGAGAAATGAGTAACCAACGGGAGAAGTCAGTAACCAACGGGAGAAATCAGTAACCAAAGGGAGAAGTCAGTAACCAACGGGAGAAATCAGTAACCAACAAGAGAAATGAGTAACCAACGGGAGAAATCAGTAACCAAAGGGAGAAGTCAGTAACCAACGGGAGAAATCAGTAACCAAGCTTATTTTTGGTTGGTTACTGACTTCTCCGTTCAACTTGGAGCTGCCCTTGTGCACGATCAAGGAGGGGTATTATCCGCCACGGGGGCTTAATTTTCGCCTAAGGGGAGCGATTTGGAGGCCGTGGCCGGGTGAGGCGCGCCTTTCGAAGGGGAGGGATTTGAATTTCGGCTGCATTGAGGGTAGCTGCCCGCTGTTGTGGGTTTTTGGAGCCTGAGCCCGTTCAACTTGGAGCTGCCCTTGTGCACGATCAAGGAGGGGTATTATCGGCCACGGGGGCTTAATTTTCGCCTAAGGGGAGCGATTTGGAGGCCGTGGCCGGGTGAGGCGCGCCTTTCGAAGGGGAGGGATTTGAATTTCGGCTGCATTGAGGGTAGCTGCCCGCTGTTGTGGGTTTTTGGAGCCTGAGCCCGTTCAACTTGGAGCTGCCCTTGTGCACGATCAAGGAGGGGTATTATCGGCCACGGGGGCTTAATTTTCGCCTAAGGGGAGCGATTTGGAGGCCGTGGCCGGGTGAGGCGCGCCTCTCGAAGGGGAGGGATTTGAATTTCGGCTGCATTGAGGGTAGCTGCCCGCTGTTGTGGGTTTTTGGAGCCTGAGCCCGTTCAACTTGGAGCTGCCCTTGTGCACGATCAAGGAGGGGTATTATCGGCCACGGGGGCTTAATTTTCGCCTAAGGGGAGCGATTTGGAGGCCGTGGCCGGGTGAGGCGCGCCTCTCGAAGGGGAGGGATTTGAATTTCGGCTGCATTGAGGGTAGCTGCCCCGCTGTGGTGGTTTTTCGGAGCCTGAGCCCGAGCGGGGCGTCGGTTCCCGAGGTGGGCAGGAGTCGCTGTGCCCGTGAGGCTGCCTGGCCGAGTCGGAGTGCTGTGGGACGGCGGGGAGCGGGTTTTCCCGGGCGAGGGGGCGATCCCGAGGAAGGGGAGCGATTTGGAGGCCGTGGCCGGGTGAGGCGCGCCTTTCGGAGGGGAGGAATTTGAATTTCGGCTGCATTGAGGGTAGCTGCCCGCTGTTGTGGGTTTTTGGAGCCTGAGCCCGAGCGGGGCGTCGGTTCCCGAGGTGGGCAGGAGTCGCTGTGCCCGTGAGGCTGCCTGGCCGAGTCGGAGTGCTGTGGGACGGCGGGGAGCGGGTTTTCCCGGGCGAGGGGCCGATCCCGAGGAAGGGGAGCAGTTCCGAGGCCGTGGCCGGGTGAGGCGCGCCTTTCGGAGGGGAGGAGTTTGAATTTCGGCTGCATTGAGGGTAGCTGCCCCGCTGTGGTGGTTTTTCGGAGCCTGAGCCCGAGCGGGGCGTCGGTTCCCGAGGTGGGCAGGAGTCGCTGTGCCCGTGAGGCTGCCTGGCCGAGTCGGAGTGCTGTGGGACGGCGGGGAGCGGTTTTTCCCGGGCGAGGGGGCGACCCCGAGGAACTCGGCCGGCGGGGAGGCGTTCCGGCCCGGGCGAGGGGCGCGGACCCGACCGGAGACGTCCAAAACCTTGAAAGGGGTAAGCGGGAAAAGGTCAGCAAAGTGCCCGAAGCAGTAAGGCGAAAAAGCCGTCGGAACCTCCGAAAATGTCCAAAAGCGTGAAATCAGTAACCAGGAAAATGCATAAAAATGGCCAAAAGTGTGAAATCAGTAAGCAGGAAAAGTCGGGAAAAGTGTCTAAAAATGCTTGGAAATCTGAGGAAAATGCCCGAAAATGAGGCCCCTCGGTCGGGAGGAGGAAGTCGAAAATCCCCGTGCCCGACGAGGGAAGTCAGTAACCAGAAGGAAAAACTTAGAAAAAAATTCTAAGTGTCAAAAAAAATTCTAAGTGTCAAAAAAAATTCTAAGTGTCAAAAAAAATTCTAAGTGTCAAAAAGAATTCTAAGTGTCAAAAAAATTCTAAGTGTCAAAAAAATTCTAAGTGTCAAAAAAAATTCTAAGTGTCAAAAAGAATTCTAAGTGTCAAAAAAAATTCTAAGTGTCAAAAAAAATTCTAAGTGTCAAAAAGAATTCTAAGTGTCAAAAAAATTCTAAGTGTCAAAAAAATTCTAAGTGTCAAAAAAAATTCTAAGTGTCAAAAAGAATTCTAAGTGTCAAAAAAAATTCTAAGTGTCAAAAAAAATTCTAAGTGTCAAAAAAAATTCTAAGTGTCAAAAAAAATTCTAAGTGTCAAAAAAAATTCTAAGTGTCAAAAAAAATTCTAAGTGTCAAAAAAATTCTAAGTGTCAAAAAAAATTCTAAGTGTCAAAAAAAATTCTAAGTGTCAAAAAAAATTCTAAGTGTCAAAAAAAATTCTAAGTGTCAAAAAAATTCTAAGTGTCAAAAAAAATTCTAAGTGTCAAAAAAAATTCTAAGTGTCAAAAAAAATTCTAAGTGTCAAAAAGAATTCTAAGTGTCAAAAAAAATTCTAAGTGTCAGAAAGGGAAATGAGTAACCAAGAAGAGAAATGAGTAACCAAGAAATCAGTAACCAACAGGAGAAATGAGTAACCAAGAAGAGAAATGAGTAACCAAGAAATCAGTAACCAACAGGAGAAATGAGTAACCAACGGGAGAAATGAGTAACCAACGGGAGAAATGAGTAACCAACGGGAGAAGTCAGTAACCAACGGGAGAAATCAGTAACCAAAGGGAGAAGTCAGTAACCAACGGGAGAAATCAGTAACCAACAAGAGAAATGAGTAACCAACGGGAGAAATCAGTAACCAAAGGGAGAAGTCAGTAACCAACGGGAGAAATCAGTAACCAAGCTTATTTTTGGTTGGTTACTGACTTCTCCGTTCAACTTGGAGCTGCCCTTGTGCACGATCAAGGAGGGGTATTATCCGCCACGGGGGCTTAATTTTCGCCTAAGGGGAGCGATTTGGAGGCCGTGGCCGGGTGAGGCGCGCCTCTCGAAGGGGAGGAATTTGAATTTCGGCTGCATTGAGGGTAGCTGCCCCGCTGTGGTGGTTTTTCGGAGCCTGAGCCCGAGCGGGGCGTCGGTTCCCGAGGTGGGCAGGAGTCGCTGTGCCCGTGAGGCTGCCTGGCCGAGTCGGAGTGCTGTGGGACGGCGGGGAGCGGGTTTTCCCGGGCGAGGGGGCGATCCCGAGGAAGGGGAGCGATTTGGAGGCCGTGGCCGGGTGAGGCGCGCCTTTCGGAGGGGAGGAATTTGAATTTCGGCTGCATTGAGGGTAGCTGCCCGCTGTTGTGGGTTTTCGGAGCCTGAGCCCGAGCGGGGCGTCGGTTCCCGAGGTGGGCAGGAGTCGCTGTGCCCGTGAGGCTGCCTGGCCGAGTCGGAGTGCTGTGGGACGGCGGGGAGCGGGTTTTCCCGGGCGAGGGGCCGATCCCGAGGAAGGGGAGCAGTTCCGAGGCCGTGGCCGGGTGAGGCGCGCCTTTCGGAGGGGAGGAGTTTGAATTTCGGCTGCATTGAGGGTAGCTGCCCCGCTGTGGTGGTTTTTCGGAGCCTGAGCCCGAGCGGGGCGTCGGTTCCCGAGGTGGGCAGGAGTCGCTGTGCCCGTGAGGCTGCCTGGCCGAGTCGGAGTGCTGTGGGACGGCGGGGAGCGGTTTTTCCCGGGCGAGGGGGCGACCCCGAGGAACTCGGCCGGCGGGGAGGCGTTCCGGCCCGGGCGAGGGGCGCGGACACGACCGGAGACGTCCAAAACCTTGAAAGGGGTAAGCGGGAAAAGGTCAGCAAAGTGCCCGAAGCAGTAAGGCGAAAAAGCCGTCGGAACCTCCGAAAATGTCCAAAAGCGTGAAATCAGTAACCAGGAAAATGCATAAAAATGGCCAAAAGTGTGAAATCAGTAAGCAGGAAAAGTCGGGAAAAGTGTCTAAAAATGCTTGGAAATCTGAGGAAAATGCCCGAAAATGAGGCCCCTCGGTCGGGAGGAGGAAGTCGAAAATCCCCGTGCCCGACGAGGGAAGTCAGTAACCAGAAGGAAAAACTTAGAAAAAAATTCTAAGTGTCAAAAAAAATTCTAAGTGTCAAAAAAAATTCTAAGTGTCAAAAAAAATTCTAAGTGTCAAAAAGAATTCTAAGTGTCAAAAAAATTCTAAGTGTCAAAAAAATTCTAAGTGTCAAAAAAAATTCTAAGTGTCAAAAAGAATTCTAAGTGTCAAAAAAAATTCTAAGTGTCAAAAAAAATTCTAAGTGTCAAAAAAAATTCTAAGTGTCAAAAAAAATTCTAAGTGTCAAAAAAAATTCTAAGTGTCAAAAAAAATTCTAAGTGTCAAAAAAATTCTAAGTGTCAAAAAAAATTCTAAGTGTCAAAAAAAATTCTAAGTGTCAAAAAAAATTCTAAGTGTCAAAAAAAATTCTAAGTGTCAAAAAAATTCTAAGTGTCAAAAAAAATTCTAAGTGTCAAAAAGAATTCTAAGTGTCAAAAAAAATTCTAAGTGTCAAAAAGAATTCTAAGTGTCAAAAAAAATTCTAAGTGTCAGAAAGGGAAATGAGTAACCAAGAAGAGAAATGAGTAACCAAGAAATCAGTAACCAACAGGAGAAATGAGTAACCAAGAAGAGAAATGAGTAACCAAGAAATCAGTAACCAACAGGAGAAATGAGTAACCAACGGGAGAAATGAGTAACCAACGGGAGAAATGAGTAACCAACGGGAGAAGTCAGTAACCAACGGGAGAAATCAGTAACCAAAGGGAGAAGTCAGTAACCAACGGGAGAAATCAGTAACCAACAAGAGAAATGAGTAACCAACGGGAGAAATCAGTAACCAAAGGGAGAAGTCAGTAACCAACGGGAGAAATCAGTAACCAAGCTTATTTTTGGTTGGTTACTGACTTCTCCGTTCAACTTGGAGCTGCCCTTGTGCACGATCAAGGAGGGGTATTATCGGCCACGGGGGCTTAATTTTCGCCTAAGGGGAGCGATTTGGAGGCCGTGGCCGGGTGAGGCGCGCCTTTCGAAGGGGAGGGATTTGAATTTCGGCTGCATTGAGGGTAGCTGCCCGCTGTTGTGGGTTTTTGGAGCCTGAGCCCGTTCAACTTGGAGCTGCCCTTGTGCACGATCAAGGAGGGGTATTATCGGCCACGGGGGCTTAATTTTCGCCTAAGGGGAGCGATTTGGAGGCCGTGGCCGGGTGAGGCGCGCCTTTCGAAGGGGAGGGATTTGAATTTCGGCTGCATTGAGGGTAGCTGCCCGCTGTTGTGGGTTTTTGGAGCCTGAGCCCGAGCGGGGCGTCGGTTCCCGAGGTGGGCAGGAGTCGCTGTGCCCGTGAGGCTGCCTGGCCGAGTCGGAGTGCTGTGGGACGGCGGGGAGCGGGTTTTCCCGGGCGAGGGGCCGATCCCGAGGAAGGGGAGCAGTTCCGAGGCCGTGGCCGGGTGAGGCGCGCCTCTCGAAGGGGAGGAATTTGAATTTCGGCTGCATTGAGGGTAGCTGCCCCGCTGTGGTGGTTTTTCGGAGCCTGAGCCCGAGCGGGGCGTCGGTTCCCGAGGTGGGCAGGAGTCGCTGTGCCCGTGAGGCTGCCTGGCCGAGTCGGAGTGCTGTGGGACGGCGGGGAGCGGGTTTTCCCGGGCGAGGGGGCGATCCCGAGGAAGGGGAGCGATTTGGAGGCCGTGGCCGGGTGAGGCGCGCCTTTCGGAGGGGAGGAATTTGAATTTCGGCTGCATTGAGGGTAGCTGCCCGCTGTTGTGGGTTTTTGGAGCCTGAGCCCGAGCGGGGCGTCGGTTCCCGAGGTGGGCAGGAGTCGCTGTGCCCGTGAGGCTGCCTGGCCGAGTCGGAGTGCTGTGGGACGGCGGGGAGCGGGTTTTCCCGGGCGAGGGGCCGATCCCGAGGAAGGGGAGCAGTTCCGAGGCCGTGGCCGGGTGAGGCGCGCCTTTCGGAGGGGAGGAGTTTGAATTTCGGCTGCATTGAGGGTAGCTGCCCCGCTGTGGTGGTTTTTCGGAGCCTGAGCCCGAGCGGGGCGTCGGTTCCCGAGGTGGGCAGGAGTCGCTGTGCCCGTGAGGCTGCCTGGCCGAGTCGGAGTGCTGTGGGACGGCGGGGAGCGGTTTTTCCCGGGCGAGGGGGCGACCCCGAGGAACTCGGCCGGCGGGGAGGCGTTCCGGCCCGGGCGAGGGGCGCGGACCCGACCGGAGACGTCCAAAACCTTGAAAGGGGTAAGCGGGAAAAGGTCAGCAAAGTGCCCGAAGCAGTAAGGCGAAAAAGCCGTCGGAACCTCCGAAAATGTCCAAAAGCGTGAAATCAGTAACCAGGAAAATGCATAAAAATGGCCAAAAGTGTGAAATCAGTAAGCAGGAAAAGTCGGGAAAAGTGTCTAAAAATGCTTGGAAATCTGAGGAAAATGCCCGAAAATGAGGCCCCTCGGTCGGGAGGAGGAAGTCGAAAATCCCCGTGCCCGACGAGGGAAGTCAGTAACCAGAAGGAAAAACTTAGAAAAAAATTCTAAGTGTCAAAAAAAATTCTAAGTGTCAAAAAAAATTCTAAGTGTCAAAAAAAATTCTAAGTGTCAAAAAGAATTCTAAGTGTCAAAAAAATTCTAAGTGTCAAAAAAATTCTAAGTGTCAAAAAAAATTCTAAGTGTCAAAAAGAATTCTAAGTGTCAAAAAAAATTCTAAGTGTCAAAAAAAATTCTAAGTGTCAAAAAGAATTCTAAGTGTCAAAAAAATTCTAAGTGTCAAAAAAATTCTAAGTGTCAAAAAAAATTCTAAGTGTCAAAAAGAATTCTAAGTGTCAAAAAAAATTCTAAGTGTCAAAAAAAATTCTAAGTGTCAAAAAAAATTCTAAGTGTCAAAAAAAATTCTAAGTGTCAAAAAAAATTCTAAGTGTCAAAAAAAATTCTAAGTGTCAAAAAAATTCTAAGTGTCAAAAAAAATTCTAAGTGTCAAAAAAAATTCTAAGTGTCAAAAAAAATTCTAAGTGTCAAAAAAAATTCTAAGTGTCAAAAAAATTCTAAGTGTCAAAAAAAATTCTAAGTGTCAAAAAAAATTCTAAGTGTCAAAAAAAATTCTAAGTGTCAAAAAGAATTCTAAGTGTCAAAAAAAATTCTAAGTGTCAGAAAGGGAAATGAGTAACCAAGAAGAGAAATGAGTAACCAAGAAATCAGTAACCAACAGGAGAAATGAGTAACCAAGAAGAGAAATGAGTAACCAAGAAATCAGTAACCAACAGGAGAAATGAGTAACCAACGGGAGAAATGAGTAACCAACGGGAGAAATGAGTAACCAACGGGAGAAGTCAGTAACCAACGGGAGAAATCAGTAACCAAAGGGAGAAGTCAGTAACCAACGGGAGAAATCAGTAACCAACAAGAGAAATGAGTAACCAACGGGAGAAATCAGTAACCAAAGGGAGAAGTCAGTAACCAACGGGAGAAATCAGTAACCAAGCTTATTTTTGGTTGGTTACTGACTTCTCCGTTCAACTTGGAGCTGCCCTTGTGCACGATCAAGGAGGGGTATTATCCGCCACGGGGGCTTAATTTTCGCCTAAGGGGAGCGATTTGGAGGCCGTGGCCGGGTGAGGCGCGCCTCTCGAAGGGGAGGAATTTGAATTTCGGCTGCATTGAGGGTAGCTGCCCCGCTGTGGTGGTTTTTCGGAGCCTGAGCCCGAGCGGGGCGTCGGTTCCCGAGGTGGGCAGGAGTCGCTGTGCCCGTGAGGCTGCCTGGCCGAGTCGGAGTGCTGTGGGACGGCGGGGAGCGGGTTTTCCCGGGCGAGGGGGCGATCCCGAGGAAGGGGAGCGATTTGGAGGCCGTGGCCGGGTGAGGCGCGCCTTTCGGAGGGGAGGAATTTGAATTTCGGCTGCATTGAGGGTAGCTGCCCGCTGTTGTGGGTTTTCGGAGCCTGAGCCCGAGCGGGGCGTCGGTTCCCGAGGTGGGCAGGAGTCGCTGTGCCCGTGAGGCTGCCTGGCCGAGTCGGAGTGCTGTGGGACGGCGGGGAGCGGGTTTTCCCGGGCGAGGGGCCGATCCCGAGGAAGGGGAGCAGTTCCGAGGCCGTGGCCGGGTGAGGCGCGCCTTTCGGAGGGGAGGAGTTTGAATTTCGGCTGCATTGAGGGTAGCTGCCCCGCTGTGGTGGTTTTTCGGAGCCTGAGCCCGAGCGGGGCGTCGGTTCCCGAGGTGGGCAGGAGTCGCTGTGCCCGTGAGGCTGCCTGGCCGAGTCGGAGTGCTGTGGGACGGCGGGGAGCGGTTTTTCCCGGGCGAGGGGGCGACCCCGAGGAACTCGGCCGGCGGGGAGGCGTTCCGGCCCGGGCGAGGGGCGCGGACCCGACCGGAGACGTCCAAAACCTTGAAAGGGGTAAGCGGGAAAAGGTCAGCAAAGTGCCCGAAGCAGTAAGGCGAAAAAGCCGTCGGAACCTCCGAAAATGTCCAAAAGCGTGAAATCAGTAACCAGGAAAATGCATAAAAATGGCCAAAAGTGTGAAATCAGTAAGCAGGAAAAGTCGGGAAAAGTGTCTAAAAATGCTTGGAAATCTGAGGAAAATGCCCGAAAATGAGGCCCCTCGGTCGGGAGGAGGAAGTCGAAAATCCCCGTGCCCGACGAGGGAAGTCAGTAACCAGAAGGAAAAACTTAGAAAAAAATTCTAAGTGTCAAAAAAAATTCTAAGTGTCAAAAAAAATTCTAAGTGTCAAAAAAAATTCTAAGTGTCAAAAAGAATTCTAAGTGTCAAAAAAATTCTAAGTGTCAAAAAAATTCTAAGTGTCAAAAAAAATTCTAAGTGTCAAAAAGAATTCTAAGTGTCAAAAAAAATTCTAAGTGTCAAAAAAAATTCTAAGTGTCAAAAAAAATTCTAAGTGTCAAAAAAAATTCTAAGTGTCAAAAAAAATTCTAAGTGTCAAAAAAAATTCTAAGTGTCAAAAAAATTCTAAGTGTCAAAAAAAATTCTAAGTGTCAAAAAAAATTCTAAGTGTCAAAAAAAATTCTAAGTGTCAAAAAAAATTCTAAGTGTCAAAAAAATTCTAAGTGTCAAAAAAAATTCTAAGTGTCAAAAAGAATTCTAAGTGTCAAAAAAAATTCTAAGTGTCAAAAAGAATTCTAAGTGTCAAAAAAAATTCTAAGTGTCAGAAAGGGAAATGAGTAACCAAGAAGAGAAATGAGTAACCAAGAAATCAGTAACCAACAGGAGAAATGAGTAACCAAGAAGAGAAATGAGTAACCAAGAAATCAGTAACCAACAGGAGAAATGAGTAACCAACGGGAGAAATGAGTAACCAACGGGAGAAATGAGTAACCAACGGGAGAAGTCAGTAACCAACGGGAGAAATCAGTAACCAAAGGGAGAAGTCAGTAACCAACGGGAGAAATCAGTAACCAACAAGAGAAATGAGTAACCAACGGGAGAAATCAGTAACCAAAGGGAGAAGTCAGTAACCAACGGGAGAAATCAGTAACCAAGCTTATTTTTGGTTGGTTACTGACTTCTCCGTTCAACTTGGAGCTGCCCTTGTGCACGATCAAGGAGGGGTATTATCCGCCACGGGGGCTTAATTTTCGCCTAAGGGGAGCGATTTGGAGGCCGTGGCCGGGTGAGGCGCGCCTTTCGAAGGGGAGGGATTTGAATTTCGGCTGCATTGAGGGTAGCTGCCCGCTGTTGTGGGTTTTTGGAGCCTGAGCCCGTTCAACTTGGAGCTGCCCTTGTGCACGATCAAGGAGGGGTATTATCGGCCACGGGGGCTTAATTTTCGCCTAAGGGGAGCGATTTGGAGGCCGTGGCCGGGTGAGGCGCGCCTTTCGAAGGGGAGGGATTTGAATTTCGGCTGCATTGAGGGTAGCTGCCCGCTGTTGTGGGTTTTTGGAGCCTGAGCCCGTTCAACTTGGAGCTGCCCTTGTGCACGATCAAGGAGGGGTATTATCGGCCACGGGGGCTTAATTTTCGCCTAAGGGGAGCGATTTGGAGGCCGTGGCCGGGTGAGGCGCGCCTTTCGAAGGGGAGGGATTTGAATTTCGGCTGCATTGAGGGTAGCTGCCCGCTGTTGTGGGTTTTTGGAGCCTGAGCCCGAGCGGGGCGTCGGTTCCCGAGGTGGGCAGGAGTCGCTGTGCCCGTGAGGCTGCCTGGCCGAGTCGGAGTGCTGTGGGACGGCGGGGAGCGGGTTTTCCCGGGCGAGGGGCCGATCCCGAGGAAGGGGAGCAGTTCCGAGGCCGTGGCCGGGTGAGGCGCGCCTCTCGAAGGGGAGGAATTTGAATTTCGGCTGCATTGAGGGTAGCTGCCCCGCTGTGGTGGTTTTTCGGAGCCTGAGCCCGAGCGGGGCGTCGGTTCCCGAGGTGGGCAGGAGTCGCTGTGCCCGTGAGGCTGCCTGGCCGAGTCGGAGTGCTGTGGGACGGCGGGGAGCGGGTTTTCCCGGGCGAGGGGGCGATCCCGAGGAAGGGGAGCGATTTGGAGGCCGTGGCCGGGTGAGGCGCGCCTTTCGGAGGGGAGGAATTTGAATTTCGGCTGCATTGAGGGTAGCTGCCCGCTGTTGTGGGTTTTCGGAGCCTGAGCCCGAGCGGGGCGTCGGTTCCCGAGGTGGGCAGGAGTCGCTGTGCCCGTGAGGCTGCCTGGCCGAGTCGGAGTGCTGTGGGACGGCGGGGAGCGGGTTTTCCCGGGCGAGGGGCCGATCCCGAGGAAGGGGAGCAGTTCCGAGGCCGTGGCCGGGTGAGGCGCGCCTTTCGGAGGGGAGGAGTTTGAATTTCGGCTGCATTGAGGGTAGCTGCCCCGCTGTGGTGGTTTTTCGGAGCCTGAGCCCGAGCGGGGCGTCGGTTCCCGAGGTGGGCAGGAGTCGCTGTGCCCGTGAGGCTGCCTGGCCGAGTCGGAGTGCTGTGGGACGGCGGGGAGCGGTTTTTCCCGGGCGAGGGGGCGACCCCGAGGAACTCGGCCGGCGGGGAGGCGTTCCGGCCCGGGCGAGGGGCGCGGACCCGACCGGAGACGTCCAAAACCTTGAAAGGGGTAAGCGGGAAAAGGTCAGCAAAGTGCCCGAAGCAGTAAGGCGAAAAAGCCGTCGGAACCTCCGAAAATGTCCAAAAGCGTGAAATCAGTAACCAGGAAAATGCATAAAAATGGCCAAAAGTGTGAAATCAGTAAGCAGGAAAAGTCGGGAAAAGTGTCTAAAAATGCTTGGAAATCTGAGGAAAATGCCCGAAAATGAGGCCCCTCGGTCGGGAGGAGGAAGTCGAAAATCCCCGTGCCCGACGAGGGAAGTCAGTAACCAGAAGGAAAAACTTAGAAAAAAATTCTAAGTGTCAAAAAAAATTCTAAGTGTCAAAAAAAATTCTAAGTGTCAAAAAAAATTCTAAGTGTCAAAAAGAATTCTAAGTGTCAAAAAAATTCTAAGTGTCAAAAAAATTCTAAGTGTCAAAAAAAATTCTAAGTGTCAAAAAGAATTCTAAGTGTCAAAAAAAATTCTAAGTGTCAAAAAAAATTCTAAGTGTCAAAAAAAATTCTAAGTGTCAAAAAAAATTCTAAGTGTCAAAAAAAATTCTAAGTGTCAAAAAAAATTCTAAGTGTCAAAAAAATTCTAAGTGTCAAAAAAAATTCTAAGTGTCAAAAAAAATTCTAAGTGTCAAAAAAAATTCTAAGTGTCAAAAAAAATTCTAAGTGTCAAAAAAATTCTAAGTGTCAAAAAAAATTCTAAGTGTCAAAAAAAATTCTAAGTGTCAAAAAAAATTCTAAGTGTCAAAAAGAATTCTAAGTGTCAAAAAAAATTCTAAGTGTCAGAAAGGGAAATGAGTAACCAAGAAGAGAAATGAGTAACCAAGAAATCAGTAACCAACAGGAGAAATGAGTAACCAAGAAGAGAAATGAGTAACCAAGAAATCAGTAACCAACAGGAGAAATGAGTAACCAACGGGAGAAATGAGTAACCAACGGGAGAAATGAGTAACCAACGGGAGAAGTCAGTAACCAACGGGAGAAATCAGTAACCAAAGGGAGAAGTCAGTAACCAACGGGAGAAATCAGTAACCAACAAGAGAAATGAGTAACCAACGGGAGAAATCAGTAACCAAAGGGAGAAGTCAGTAACCAACGGGAGAAATCAGTAACCAAGCTTATTTTTGGTTGGTTACTGACTTCTCCGTTCAACTTGGAGCTGCCCTTGTGCACGATCAAGGAGGGGTATTATCCGCCACGGGGGCTTAATTTTCGCCTAAGGGGAGCGATTTGGAGGCCGTGGCCGGGTGAGGCGCGCCTTTCGAAGGGGAGGGATTTGAATTTCGGCTGCATTGAGGGTAGCTGCCCGCTGTTGTGGGTTTTTGGAGCCTGAGCCCGTTCAACTTGGAGCTGCCCTTGTGCACGATCAAGGAGGGGTATTATCGGCCACGGGGGCTTAATTTTCGCCTAAGGGGAGCGATTTGGAGGCCGTGGCCGGGTGAGGCGCGCCTTTCGAAGGGGAGGGATTTGAATTTCGGCTGCATTGAGGGTAGCTGCCCGCTGTTGTGGGTTTTTGGAGCCTGAGCCCGTTCAACTTGGAGCTGCCCTTGTGCACGATCAAGGAGGGGTATTATCGGCCACGGGGGCTTAATTTTCGCCTAAGGGGAGCGATTTGGAGGCCGTGGCCGGGTGAGGCGCGCCTCTCGAAGGGGAGGGATTTGAATTTCGGCTGCATTGAGGGTAGCTGCCCGCTGTTGTGGGTTTTTGGAGCCTGAGCCCGTTCAACTTGGAGCTGCCCTTGTGCACGATCAAGGAGGGGTATTATCGGCCACGGGGGCTTAATTTTCGCCTAAGGGGAGCGATTTGGAGGCCGTGGCCGGGTGAGGCGCGCCTCTCGAAGGGGAGGGATTTGAATTTCGGCTGCATTGAGGGTAGCTGCCCCGCTGTGGTGGTTTTTCGGAGCCTGAGCCCGAGCGGGGCGTCGGTTCCCGAGGTGGGCAGGAGTCGCTGTGCCCGTGAGGCTGCCTGGCCGAGTCGGAGTGCTGTGGGACGGCGGGGAGCGGGTTTTCCCGGGCGAGGGGGCGATCCCGAGGAAGGGGAGCGATTTGGAGGCCGTGGCCGGGTGAGGCGCGCCTTTCGGAGGGGAGGAATTTGAATTTCGGCTGCATTGAGGGTAGCTGCCCGCTGTTGTGGGTTTTCGGAGCCTGAGCCCGAGCGGGGCGTCGGTTCCCGAGGTGGGCAGGAGTCGCTGTGCCCGTGAGGCTGCCTGGCCGAGTCGGAGTGCTGTGGGACGGCGGGGAGCGGGTTTTCCCGGGCGAGGGGCCGATCCCGAGGAAGGGGAGCAGTTCCGAGGCCGTGGCCGGGTGAGGCGCGCCTTTCGGAGGGGAGGAGTTTGAATTTCGGCTGCATTGAGGGTAGCTGCCCCGCTGTGGTGGTTTTTCGGAGCCTGAGCCCGAGCGGGGCGTCGGTTCCCGAGGTGGGCAGGAGTCGCTGTGCCCGTGAGGCTGCCTGGCCGAGTCGGAGTGCTGTGGGACGGCGGGGAGCGGTTTTTCCCGGGCGAGGGGGCGACCCCGAGGAACTCGGCCGGCGGGGAGGCGTTCCGGCCCGGGCGAGGGGCGCGGACCCGACCGGAGACGTCCAAAACCTTGAAAGGGGTAAGCGGGAAAAGGTCAGCAAAGTGCCCGAAGCAGTAAGGCGAAAAAGCCGTCGGAACCTCCGAAAATGTCCAAAAGCGTGAAATCAGTAACCAGGAAAATGCATAAAAATGGCCAAAAGTGTGAAATCAGTAAGCAGGAAAAGTCGGGAAAAGTGTCTAAAAATGCTTGGAAATCTGAGGAAAATGCCCGAAAATGAGGCCCCTCGGTCGGGAGGAGGAAGTCGAAAATCCCCGTGCCCGACGAGGGAAGTCAGTAACCAGAAGGAAAAACTTAGAAAAAAATTCTAAGTGTCAAAAAAAATTCTAAGTGTCAAAAAAAATTCTAAGTGTCAAAAAAAATTCTAAGTGTCAAAAAGAATTCTAAGTGTCAAAAAAATTCTAAGTGTCAAAAAAATTCTAAGTGTCAAAAAAAATTCTAAGTGTCAAAAAGAATTCTAAGTGTCAAAAAAAATTCTAAGTGTCAAAAAAAATTCTAAGTGTCAAAAAGAATTCTAAGTGTCAAAAAAATTCTAAGTGTCAAAAAAATTCTAAGTGTCAAAAAAAATTCTAAGTGTCAAAAAGAATTCTAAGTGTCAAAAAAAATTCTAAGTGTCAAAAAAAATTCTAAGTGTCAAAAAAAATTCTAAGTGTCAAAAAAAATTCTAAGTGTCAAAAAAAATTCTAAGTGTCAAAAAAAATTCTAAGTGTCAAAAAAATTCTAAGTGTCAAAAAAAATTCTAAGTGTCAAAAAAAATTCTAAGTGTCAAAAAAAATTCTAAGTGTCAAAAAAAATTCTAAGTGTCAAAAAAATTCTAAGTGTCAAAAAAAATTCTAAGTGTCAAAAAAAATTCTAAGTGTCAAAAAAAATTCTAAGTGTCAAAAAGAATTCTAAGTGTCAAAAAAAATTCTAAGTGTCAGAAAGGGAAATGAGTAACCAAGAAGAGAAATGAGTAACCAAGAAATCAGTAACCAACAGGAGAAATGAGTAACCAAGAAGAGAAATGAGTAACCAAGAAATCAGTAACCAACAGGAGAAATGAGTAACCAACGGGAGAAATGAGTAACCAACGGGAGAAATGAGTAACCAACGGGAGAAGTCAGTAACCAACGGGAGAAATCAGTAACCAAAGGGAGAAGTCAGTAACCAACGGGAGAAATCAGTAACCAACAAGAGAAATGAGTAACCAACGGGAGAAATCAGTAACCAAAGGGAGAAGTCAGTAACCAACGGGAGAAATCAGTAACCAAGCTTATTTTTGGTTGGTTACTGACTTCTCCGTTCAACTTGGAGCTGCCCTTGTGCACGATCAAGGAGGGGTATTATCCGCCACGGGGGCTTAATTTTCGCCTAAGGGGAGCGATTTGGAGGCCGTGGCCGGGTGAGGCGCGCCTCTCGAAGGGGAGGAATTTGAATTTCGGCTGCATTGAGGGTAGCTGCCCCGCTGTGGTGGTTTTTCGGAGCCTGAGCCCGAGCGGGGCGTCGGTTCCCGAGGTGGGCAGGAGTCGCTGTGCCCGTGAGGCTGCCTGGCCGAGTCGGAGTGCTGTGGGACGGCGGGGAGCGGGTTTTCCCGGGCGAGGGGGCGATCCCGAGGAAGGGGAGCGATTTGGAGGCCGTGGCCGGGTGAGGCGCGCCTTTCGGAGGGGAGGAATTTGAATTTCGGCTGCATTGAGGGTAGCTGCCCGCTGTTGTGGGTTTTCGGAGCCTGAGCCCGAGCGGGGCGTCGGTTCCCGAGGTGGGCAGGAGTCGCTGTGCCCGTGAGGCTGCCTGGCCGAGTCGGAGTGCTGTGGGACGGCGGGGAGCGGGTTTTCCCGGGCGAGGGGCCGATCCCGAGGAAGGGGAGCAGTTCCGAGGCCGTGGCCGGGTGAGGCGCGCCTTTCGGAGGGGAGGAGTTTGAATTTCGGCTGCATTGAGGGTAGCTGCCCCGCTGTGGTGGTTTTTCGGAGCCTGAGCCCGAGCGGGGCGTCGGTTCCCGAGGTGGGCAGGAGTCGCTGTGCCCGTGAGGCTGCCTGGCCGAGTCGGAGTGCTGTGGGACGGCGGGGAGCGGTTTTTCCCGGGCGAGGGGGCGACCCCGAGGAACTCGGCCGGCGGGGAGGCGTTCCGGCCCGGGCGAGGGGCGCGGACACGACCGGAGACGTCCAAAACCTTGAAAGGGGTAAGCGGGAAAAGGTCAGCAAAGTGCCCGAAGCAGTAAGGCGAAAAAGCCGTCGGAACCTCCGAAAATGTCCAAAAGCGTGAAATCAGTAACCAGGAAAATGCATAAAAATGGCCAAAAGTGTGAAATCAGTAAGCAGGAAAAGTCGGGAAAAGTGTCTAAAAATGCTTGGAAATCTGAGGAAAATGCCCGAAAATGAGGCCCCTCGGTCGGGAGGAGGAAGTCGAAAATCCCCGTGCCCGACGAGGGAAGTCAGTAACCAGAAGGAAAAACTTAGAAAAAAATTCTAAGTGTCAAAAAAAATTCTAAGTGTCAAAAAAAATTCTAAGTGTCAAAAAAAATTCTAAGTGTCAAAAAGAATTCTAAGTGTCAAAAAAATTCTAAGTGTCAAAAAAATTCTAAGTGTCAAAAAAAATTCTAAGTGTCAAAAAGAATTCTAAGTGTCAAAAAAAATTCTAAGTGTCAAAAAAAATTCTAAGTGTCAAAAAAAATTCTAAGTGTCAAAAAAAATTCTAAGTGTCAAAAAAAATTCTAAGTGTCAAAAAAAATTCTAAGTGTCAAAAAAATTCTAAGTGTCAAAAAAAATTCTAAGTGTCAAAAAAAATTCTAAGTGTCAAAAAAAATTCTAAGTGTCAAAAAAAATTCTAAGTGTCAAAAAAATTCTAAGTGTCAAAAAAAATTCTAAGTGTCAAAAAGAATTCTAAGTGTCAAAAAAAATTCTAAGTGTCAAAAAGAATTCTAAGTGTCAAAAAAAATTCTAAGTGTCAGAAAGGGAAATGAGTAACCAAGAAGAGAAATGAGTAACCAAGAAATCAGTAACCAACAGGAGAAATGAGTAACCAAGAAGAGAAATGAGTAACCAAGAAATCAGTAACCAACAGGAGAAATGAGTAACCAACGGGAGAAATGAGTAACCAACGGGAGAAATGAGTAACCAACGGGAGAAGTCAGTAACCAACGGGAGAAATCAGTAACCAAAGGGAGAAGTCAGTAACCAACGGGAGAAATCAGTAACCAACAAGAGAAATGAGTAACCAACGGGAGAAATCAGTAACCAAAGGGAGAAGTCAGTAACCAACGGGAGAAATCAGTAACCAAGCTTATTTTTGGTTGGTTACTGACTTCTCCGTTCAACTTGGAGCTGCCCTTGTGCACGATCAAGGAGGGGTATTATCGGCCACGGGGGCTTAATTTTCGCCTAAGGGGAGCGATTTGGAGGCCGTGGCCGGGTGAGGCGCGCCTTTCGAAGGGGAGGGATTTGAATTTCGGCTGCATTGAGGGTAGCTGCCCGCTGTTGTGGGTTTTTGGAGCCTGAGCCCGTTCAACTTGGAGCTGCCCTTGTGCACGATCAAGGAGGGGTATTATCGGCCACGGGGGCTTAATTTTCGCCTAAGGGGAGCGATTTGGAGGCCGTGGCCGGGTGAGGCGCGCCTTTCGAAGGGGAGGGATTTGAATTTCGGCTGCATTGAGGGTAGCTGCCCGCTGTTGTGGGTTTTTGGAGCCTGAGCCCGAGCGGGGCGTCGGTTCCCGAGGTGGGCAGGAGTCGCTGTGCCCGTGAGGCTGCCTGGCCGAGTCGGAGTGCTGTGGGACGGCGGGGAGCGGGTTTTCCCGGGCGAGGGGCCGATCCCGAGGAAGGGGAGCAGTTCCGAGGCCGTGGCCGGGTGAGGCGCGCCTCTCGAAGGGGAGGAATTTGAATTTCGGCTGCATTGAGGGTAGCTGCCCCGCTGTGGTGGTTTTTCGGAGCCTGAGCCCGAGCGGGGCGTCGGTTCCCGAGGTGGGCAGGAGTCGCTGTGCCCGTGAGGCTGCCTGGCCGAGTCGGAGTGCTGTGGGACGGCGGGGAGCGGGTTTTCCCGGGCGAGGGGGCGATCCCGAGGAAGGGGAGCGATTTGGAGGCCGTGGCCGGGTGAGGCGCGCCTTTCGGAGGGGAGGAATTTGAATTTCGGCTGCATTGAGGGTAGCTGCCCGCTGTTGTGGGTTTTTGGAGCCTGAGCCCGAGCGGGGCGTCGGTTCCCGAGGTGGGCAGGAGTCGCTGTGCCCGTGAGGCTGCCTGGCCGAGTCGGAGTGCTGTGGGACGGCGGGGAGCGGGTTTTCCCGGGCGAGGGGCCGATCCCGAGGAAGGGGAGCAGTTCCGAGGCCGTGGCCGGGTGAGGCGCGCCTTTCGGAGGGGAGGAGTTTGAATTTCGGCTGCATTGAGGGTAGCTGCCCCGCTGTGGTGGTTTTTCGGAGCCTGAGCCCGAGCGGGGCGTCGGTTCCCGAGGTGGGCAGGAGTCGCTGTGCCCGTGAGGCTGCCTGGCCGAGTCGGAGTGCTGTGGGACGGCGGGGAGCGGTTTTTCCCGGGCGAGGGGGCGACCCCGAGGAACTCGGCCGGCGGGGAGGCGTTCCGGCCCGGGCGAGGGGCGCGGACCCGACCGGAGACGTCCAAAACCTTGAAAGGGGTAAGCGGGAAAAGGTCAGCAAAGTGCCCGAAGCAGTAAGGCGAAAAAGCCGTCGGAACCTCCGAAAATGTCCAAAAGCGTGAAATCAGTAACCAGGAAAATGCATAAAAATGGCCAAAAGTGTGAAATCAGTAAGCAGGAAAAGTCGGGAAAAGTGTCTAAAAATGCTTGGAAATCTGAGGAAAATGCCCGAAAATGAGGCCCCTCGGTCGGGAGGAGGAAGTCGAAAATCCCCGTGCCCGACGAGGGAAGTCAGTAACCAGAAGGAAAAACTTAGAAAAAAATTCTAAGTGTCAAAAAAAATTCTAAGTGTCAAAAAAAATTCTAAGTGTCAAAAAAAATTCTAAGTGTCAAAAAGAATTCTAAGTGTCAAAAAAATTCTAAGTGTCAAAAAAATTCTAAGTGTCAAAAAAAATTCTAAGTGTCAAAAAGAATTCTAAGTGTCAAAAAAAATTCTAAGTGTCAAAAAAAATTCTAAGTGTCAAAAAGAATTCTAAGTGTCAAAAAAATTCTAAGTGTCAAAAAAATTCTAAGTGTCAAAAAAAATTCTAAGTGTCAAAAAGAATTCTAAGTGTCAAAAAAAATTCTAAGTGTCAAAAAAAATTCTAAGTGTCAAAAAAAATTCTAAGTGTCAAAAAAAATTCTAAGTGTCAAAAAAAATTCTAAGTGTCAAAAAAAATTCTAAGTGTCAAAAAAATTCTAAGTGTCAAAAAAAATTCTAAGTGTCAAAAAAAATTCTAAGTGTCAAAAAAAATTCTAAGTGTCAAAAAAAATTCTAAGTGTCAAAAAAATTCTAAGTGTCAAAAAAAATTCTAAGTGTCAAAAAAAATTCTAAGTGTCAAAAAAAATTCTAAGTGTCAAAAAGAATTCTAAGTGTCAAAAAAAATTCTAAGTGTCAGAAAGGGAAATGAGTAACCAAGAAGAGAAATGAGTAACCAAGAAATCAGTAACCAACAGGAGAAATGAGTAACCAAGAAGAGAAATGAGTAACCAAGAAATCAGTAACCAACAGGAGAAATGAGTAACCAACGGGAGAAATGAGTAACCAACGGGAGAAATGAGTAACCAACGGGAGAAGTCAGTAACCAACGGGAGAAATCAGTAACCAAAGGGAGAAGTCAGTAACCAACGGGAGAAATCAGTAACCAACAAGAGAAATGAGTAACCAACGGGAGAAATCAGTAACCAAAGGGAGAAGTCAGTAACCAACGGGAGAAATCAGTAACCAAGCTTATTTTTGGTTGGTTACTGACTTCTCCGTTCAACTTGGAGCTGCCCTTGTGCACGATCAAGGAGGGGTATTATCCGCCACGGGGGCTTAATTTTCGCCTAAGGGGAGCGATTTGGAGGCCGTGGCCGGGTGAGGCGCGCCTCTCGAAGGGGAGGAATTTGAATTTCGGCTGCATTGAGGGTAGCTGCCCCGCTGTGGTGGTTTTTCGGAGCCTGAGCCCGAGCGGGGCGTCGGTTCCCGAGGTGGGCAGGAGTCGCTGTGCCCGTGAGGCTGCCTGGCCGAGTCGGAGTGCTGTGGGACGGCGGGGAGCGGGTTTTCCCGGGCGAGGGGGCGATCCCGAGGAAGGGGAGCGATTTGGAGGCCGTGGCCGGGTGAGGCGCGCCTTTCGGAGGGGAGGAATTTGAATTTCGGCTGCATTGAGGGTAGCTGCCCGCTGTTGTGGGTTTTCGGAGCCTGAGCCCGAGCGGGGCGTCGGTTCCCGAGGTGGGCAGGAGTCGCTGTGCCCGTGAGGCTGCCTGGCCGAGTCGGAGTGCTGTGGGACGGCGGGGAGCGGGTTTTCCCGGGCGAGGGGCCGATCCCGAGGAAGGGGAGCAGTTCCGAGGCCGTGGCCGGGTGAGGCGCGCCTTTCGGAGGGGAGGAGTTTGAATTTCGGCTGCATTGAGGGTAGCTGCCCCGCTGTGGTGGTTTTTCGGAGCCTGAGCCCGAGCGGGGCGTCGGTTCCCGAGGTGGGCAGGAGTCGCTGTGCCCGTGAGGCTGCCTGGCCGAGTCGGAGTGCTGTGGGACGGCGGGGAGCGGTTTTTCCCGGGCGAGGGGGCGACCCCGAGGAACTCGGCCGGCGGGGAGGCGTTCCGGCCCGGGCGAGGGGCGCGGACCCGACCGGAGACGTCCAAAACCTTGAAAGGGGTAAGCGGGAAAAGGTCAGCAAAGTGCCCGAAGCAGTAAGGCGAAAAAGCCGTCGGAACCTCCGAAAATGTCCAAAAGCGTGAAATCAGTAACCAGGAAAATGCATAAAAATGGCCAAAAGTGTGAAATCAGTAAGCAGGAAAAGTCGGGAAAAGTGTCTAAAAATGCTTGGAAATCTGAGGAAAATGCCCGAAAATGAGGCCCCTCGGTCGGGAGGAGGAAGTCGAAAATCCCCGTGCCCGACGAGGGAAGTCAGTAACCAGAAGGAAAAACTTAGAAAAAAATTCTAAGTGTCAAAAAAAATTCTAAGTGTCAAAAAAAATTCTAAGTGTCAAAAAAAATTCTAAGTGTCAAAAAGAATTCTAAGTGTCAAAAAAATTCTAAGTGTCAAAAAAATTCTAAGTGTCAAAAAAAATTCTAAGTGTCAAAAAGAATTCTAAGTGTCAAAAAAAATTCTAAGTGTCAAAAAAAATTCTAAGTGTCAAAAAAAATTCTAAGTGTCAAAAAAAATTCTAAGTGTCAAAAAAAATTCTAAGTGTCAAAAAAAATTCTAAGTGTCAAAAAAATTCTAAGTGTCAAAAAAAATTCTAAGTGTCAAAAAAAATTCTAAGTGTCAAAAAAAATTCTAAGTGTCAAAAAAAATTCTAAGTGTCAAAAAAATTCTAAGTGTCAAAAAAAATTCTAAGTGTCAAAAAGAATTCTAAGTGTCAAAAAAAATTCTAAGTGTCAAAAAGAATTCTAAGTGTCAAAAAAAATTCTAAGTGTCAGAAAGGGAAATGAGTAACCAAGAAGAGAAATGAGTAACCAAGAAATCAGTAACCAACAGGAGAAATGAGTAACCAAGAAGAGAAATGAGTAACCAAGAAATCAGTAACCAACAGGAGAAATGAGTAACCAACGGGAGAAATGAGTAACCAACGGGAGAAATGAGTAACCAACGGGAGAAGTCAGTAACCAACGGGAGAAATCAGTAACCAAAGGGAGAAGTCAGTAACCAACGGGAGAAATCAGTAACCAACAAGAGAAATGAGTAACCAACGGGAGAAATCAGTAACCAAAGGGAGAAGTCAGTAACCAACGGGAGAAATCAGTAACCAAGCTTATTTTTGGTTGGTTACTGACTTCTCCGTTCAACTTGGAGCTGCCCTTGTGCACGATCAAGGAGGGGTATTATCCGCCACGGGGGCTTAATTTTCGCCTAAGGGGAGCGATTTGGAGGCCGTGGCCGGGTGAGGCGCGCCTTTCGAAGGGGAGGGATTTGAATTTCGGCTGCATTGAGGGTAGCTGCCCGCTGTTGTGGGTTTTTGGAGCCTGAGCCCGTTCAACTTGGAGCTGCCCTTGTGCACGATCAAGGAGGGGTATTATCGGCCACGGGGGCTTAATTTTCGCCTAAGGGGAGCGATTTGGAGGCCGTGGCCGGGTGAGGCGCGCCTTTCGAAGGGGAGGGATTTGAATTTCGGCTGCATTGAGGGTAGCTGCCCGCTGTTGTGGGTTTTTGGAGCCTGAGCCCGTTCAACTTGGAGCTGCCCTTGTGCACGATCAAGGAGGGGTATTATCGGCCACGGGGGCTTAATTTTCGCCTAAGGGGAGCGATTTGGAGGCCGTGGCCGGGTGAGGCGCGCCTTTCGAAGGGGAGGGATTTGAATTTCGGCTGCATTGAGGGTAGCTGCCCGCTGTTGTGGGTTTTTGGAGCCTGAGCCCGAGCGGGGCGTCGGTTCCCGAGGTGGGCAGGAGTCGCTGTGCCCGTGAGGCTGCCTGGCCGAGTCGGAGTGCTGTGGGACGGCGGGGAGCGGGTTTTCCCGGGCGAGGGGCCGATCCCGAGGAAGGGGAGCAGTTCCGAGGCCGTGGCCGGGTGAGGCGCGCCTCTCGAAGGGGAGGAATTTGAATTTCGGCTGCATTGAGGGTAGCTGCCCCGCTGTGGTGGTTTTTCGGAGCCTGAGCCCGAGCGGGGCGTCGGTTCCCGAGGTGGGCAGGAGTCGCTGTGCCCGTGAGGCTGCCTGGCCGAGTCGGAGTGCTGTGGGACGGCGGGGAGCGGGTTTTCCCGGGCGAGGGGGCGATCCCGAGGAAGGGGAGCGATTTGGAGGCCGTGGCCGGGTGAGGCGCGCCTTTCGGAGGGGAGGAATTTGAATTTCGGCTGCATTGAGGGTAGCTGCCCGCTGTTGTGGGTTTTTGGAGCCTGAGCCCGAGCGGGGCGTCGGTTCCCGAGGTGGGCAGGAGTCGCTGTGCCCGTGAGGCTGCCTGGCCGAGTCGGAGTGCTGTGGGACGGCGGGGAGCGGGTTTTCCCGGGCGAGGGGCCGATCCCGAGGAAGGGGAGCAGTTCCGAGGCCGTGGCCGGGTGAGGCGCGCCTTTCGGAGGGGAGGAGTTTGAATTTCGGCTGCATTGAGGGTAGCTGCCCCGCTGTGGTGGTTTTTCGGAGCCTGAGCCCGAGCGGGGCGTCGGTTCCCGAGGTGGGCAGGAGTCGCTGTGCCCGTGAGGCTGCCTGGCCGAGTCGGAGTGCTGTGGGACGGCGGGGAGCGGTTTTTCCCGGGCGAGGGGGCGACCCCGAGGAACTCGGCCGGCGGGGAGGCGTTCCGGCCCGGGCGAGGGGCGCGGACCCGACCGGAGACGTCCAAAACCTTGAAAGGGGTAAGCGGGAAAAGGTCAGCAAAGTGCCCGAAGCAGTAAGGCGAAAAAGCCGTCGGAACCTCCGAAAATGTCCAAAAGCGTGAAATCAGTAACCAGGAAAATGCATAAAAATGGCCAAAAGTGTGAAATCAGTAAGCAGGAAAAGTCGGGAAAAGTGTCTAAAAATGCTTGGAAATCTGAGGAAAATGCCCGAAAATGAGGCCCCTCGGTCGGGAGGAGGAAGTCGAAAATCCCCGTGCCCGACGAGGGAAGTCAGTAACCAGAAGGAAAAACTTAGAAAAAAATTCTAAGTGTCAAAAAAAATTCTAAGTGTCAAAAAAAATTCTAAGTGTCAAAAAAAATTCTAAGTGTCAAAAAGAATTCTAAGTGTCAAAAAAATTCTAAGTGTCAAAAAAATTCTAAGTGTCAAAAAAAATTCTAAGTGTCAAAAAGAATTCTAAGTGTCAAAAAAAATTCTAAGTGTCAAAAAAAATTCTAAGTGTCAAAAAGAATTCTAAGTGTCAAAAAAATTCTAAGTGTCAAAAAAATTCTAAGTGTCAAAAAAAATTCTAAGTGTCAAAAAGAATTCTAAGTGTCAAAAAAAATTCTAAGTGTCAAAAAAAATTCTAAGTGTCAAAAAAAATTCTAAGTGTCAAAAAAAATTCTAAGTGTCAAAAAAAATTCTAAGTGTCAAAAAAAATTCTAAGTGTCAAAAAAATTCTAAGTGTCAAAAAAAATTCTAAGTGTCAAAAAAAATTCTAAGTGTCAAAAAAAATTCTAAGTGTCAAAAAAAATTCTAAGTGTCAAAAAAATTCTAAGTGTCAAAAAAAATTCTAAGTGTCAAAAAAAATTCTAAGTGTCAAAAAAAATTCTAAGTGTCAAAAAGAATTCTAAGTGTCAAAAAAAATTCTAAGTGTCAGAAAGGGAAATGAGTAACCAAGAAGAGAAATGAGTAACCAAGAAATCAGTAACCAACAGGAGAAATGAGTAACCAAGAAGAGAAATGAGTAACCAAGAAATCAGTAACCAACAGGAGAAATGAGTAACCAACGGGAGAAATGAGTAACCAACGGGAGAAATGAGTAACCAACGGGAGAAGTCAGTAACCAACGGGAGAAATCAGTAACCAAAGGGAGAAGTCAGTAACCAACGGGAGAAATCAGTAACCAACAAGAGAAATGAGTAACCAACGGGAGAAATCAGTAACCAAAGGGAGAAGTCAGTAACCAACGGGAGAAATCAGTAACCAAGCTTATTTTTGGTTGGTTACTGACTTCTCCGTTCAACTTGGAGCTGCCCTTGTGCACGATCAAGGAGGGGTATTATCCGCCACGGGGGCTTAATTTTCGCCTAAGGGGAGCGATTTGGAGGCCGTGGCCGGGTGAGGCGCGCCTCTCGAAGGGGAGGAATTTGAATTTCGGCTGCATTGAGGGTAGCTGCCCCGCTGTGGTGGTTTTTCGGAGCCTGAGCCCGAGCGGGGCGTCGGTTCCCGAGGTGGGCAGGAGTCGCTGTGCCCGTGAGGCTGCCTGGCCGAGTCGGAGTGCTGTGGGACGGCGGGGAGCGGGTTTTCCCGGGCGAGGGGGCGATCCCGAGGAAGGGGAGCGATTTGGAGGCCGTGGCCGGGTGAGGCGCGCCTTTCGGAGGGGAGGAATTTGAATTTCGGCTGCATTGAGGGTAGCTGCCCGCTGTTGTGGGTTTTCGGAGCCTGAGCCCGAGCGGGGCGTCGGTTCCCGAGGTGGGCAGGAGTCGCTGTGCCCGTGAGGCTGCCTGGCCGAGTCGGAGTGCTGTGGGACGGCGGGGAGCGGGTTTTCCCGGGCGAGGGGCCGATCCCGAGGAAGGGGAGCAGTTCCGAGGCCGTGGCCGGGTGAGGCGCGCCTTTCGGAGGGGAGGAGTTTGAATTTCGGCTGCATTGAGGGTAGCTGCCCCGCTGTGGTGGTTTTTCGGAGCCTGAGCCCGAGCGGGGCGTCGGTTCCCGAGGTGGGCAGGAGTCGCTGTGCCCGTGAGGCTGCCTGGCCGAGTCGGAGTGCTGTGGGACGGCGGGGAGCGGTTTTTCCCGGGCGAGGGGGCGACCCCGAGGAACTCGGCCGGCGGGGAGGCGTTCCGGCCCGGGCGAGGGGCGCGGACCCGACCGGAGACGTCCAAAACCTTGAAAGGGGTAAGCGGGAAAAGGTCAGCAAAGTGCCCGAAGCAGTAAGGCGAAAAAGCCGTCGGAACCTCCGAAAATGTCCAAAAGCGTGAAATCAGTAACCAGGAAAATGCATAAAAATGGCCAAAAGTGTGAAATCAGTAAGCAGGAAAAGTCGGGAAAAGTGTCTAAAAATGCTTGGAAATCTGAGGAAAATGCCCGAAAATGAGGCCCCTCGGTCGGGAGGAGGAAGTCGAAAATCCCCGTGCCCGACGAGGGAAGTCAGTAACCAGAAGGAAAAACTTAGAAAAAAATTCTAAGTGTCAAAAAAAATTCTAAGTGTCAAAAAAAATTCTAAGTGTCAAAAAAAATTCTAAGTGTCAAAAAGAATTCTAAGTGTCAAAAAAATTCTAAGTGTCAAAAAAATTCTAAGTGTCAAAAAAAATTCTAAGTGTCAAAAAGAATTCTAAGTGTCAAAAAAAATTCTAAGTGTCAAAAAAAATTCTAAGTGTCAAAAAAAATTCTAAGTGTCAAAAAAAATTCTAAGTGTCAAAAAAAATTCTAAGTGTCAAAAAAAATTCTAAGTGTCAAAAAAATTCTAAGTGTCAAAAAAAATTCTAAGTGTCAAAAAAAATTCTAAGTGTCAAAAAAAATTCTAAGTGTCAAAAAAAATTCTAAGTGTCAAAAAAATTCTAAGTGTCAAAAAAAATTCTAAGTGTCAAAAAAAATTCTAAGTGTCAAAAAAAATTCTAAGTGTCAAAAAGAATTCTAAGTGTCAAAAAAAATTCTAAGTGTCAGAAAGGGAAATGAGTAACCAAGAAGAGAAATGAGTAACCAAGAAATCAGTAACCAACAGGAGAAATGAGTAACCAAGAAGAGAAATGAGTAACCAAGAAATCAGTAACCAACAGGAGAAATGAGTAACCAACGGGAGAAATGAGTAACCAACGGGAGAAATGAGTAACCAACGGGAGAAGTCAGTAACCAACGGGAGAAATCAGTAACCAAAGGGAGAAGTCAGTAACCAACGGGAGAAATCAGTAACCAACAAGAGAAATGAGTAACCAACGGGAGAAATCAGTAACCAAAGGGAGAAGTCAGTAACCAACGGGAGAAATCAGTAACCAAGCTTATTTTTGGTTGGTTACTGACTTCTCCGTTCAACTTGGAGCTGCCCTTGTGCACGATCAAGGAGGGGTATTATCCGCCACGGGGGCTTAATTTTCGCCTAAGGGGAGCGATTTGGAGGCCGTGGCCGGGTGAGGCGCGCCTTTCGAAGGGGAGGGATTTGAATTTCGGCTGCATTGAGGGTAGCTGCCCGCTGTTGTGGGTTTTTGGAGCCTGAGCCCGTTCAACTTGGAGCTGCCCTTGTGCACGATCAAGGAGGGGTATTATCGGCCACGGGGGCTTAATTTTCGCCTAAGGGGAGCGATTTGGAGGCCGTGGCCGGGTGAGGCGCGCCTTTCGAAGGGGAGGGATTTGAATTTCGGCTGCATTGAGGGTAGCTGCCCGCTGTTGTGGGTTTTTGGAGCCTGAGCCCGTTCAACTTGGAGCTGCCCTTGTGCACGATCAAGGAGGGGTATTATCGGCCACGGGGGCTTAATTTTCGCCTAAGGGGAGCGATTTGGAGGCCGTGGCCGGGTGAGGCGCGCCTCTCGAAGGGGAGGGATTTGAATTTCGGCTGCATTGAGGGTAGCTGCCCGCTGTTGTGGGTTTTTGGAGCCTGAGCCCGTTCAACTTGGAGCTGCCCTTGTGCACGATCAAGGAGGGGTATTATCGGCCACGGGGGCTTAATTTTCGCCTAAGGGGAGCGATTTGGAGGCCGTGGCCGGGTGAGGCGCGCCTCTCGAAGGGGAGGGATTTGAATTTCGGCTGCATTGAGGGTAGCTGCCCGCTGTTGTGGGTTTTTGGAGCCTGAGCCCGAGCGGGGCGTCGGTTCCCGAGGTGGGCAGGAGTCGCTGTGCCCGTGAGGCTGCCTGGCCGAGTCGGAGTGCTGTGGGACGGCGGGGAGCGGGTTTTCCCGGGCGAGGGGCCGATCCCGAGGAAGGGGAGCAGTTCCGAGGCCGTGGCCGGGTGAGGCGCGCCTCTCGAAGGGGAGGAATTTGAATTTCGGCTGCATTGAGGGTAGCTGCCCCGCTGTGGTGGTTTTTCGGAGCCTGAGCCCGAGCGGGGCGTCGGTTCCCGAGGTGGGCAGGAGTCGCTGTGCCCGTGAGGCTGCCTGGCCGAGTCGGAGTGCTGTGGGACGGCGGGGAGCGGTTTTTCCCGGGCGAGGGGGCGACCCCGAGGAACTCGGCCGGCGGGGAGGCGTTCCGGCCCGGGCGAGGGGCGCGGACCCGACCGGAGACGTCCAAAACCTTGAAAGGGGTAAGCGGGAAAAGGTCAGCAAAGTGCCCGAAGCAGTAAGGCGAAAAAGCCGTCGGAACCTCCGAAAATGTCCAAAAGCGTGAAATCAGTAACCAGGAAAATGCATAAAAATGGCCAAAAGTGTGAAATCAGTAAGCAGGAAAAGTCGGGAAAAGTGTCTAAAAATGCTTGGAAATCTGAGGAAAATGCCCGAAAATGAGGCCCCTCGGTCGGGAGGAGGAAGTCGAAAATCCCCGTGCCCGACGAGGGAAGTCAGTAACCAGAAGGAAAAACTTAGAAAAAAATTCTAAGTGTCAAAAAAAATTCTAAGTGTCAAAAAAAATTCTAAGTGTCAAAAAAAATTCTAAGTGTCAAAAAGAATTCTAAGTGTCAAAAAAATTCTAAGTGTCAAAAAAATTCTAAGTGTCAAAAAAAATTCTAAGTGTCAAAAAGAATTCTAAGTGTCAAAAAAAATTCTAAGTGTCAAAAAAAATTCTAAGTGTCAAAAAGAATTCTAAGTGTCAAAAAAATTCTAAGTGTCAAAAAAATTCTAAGTGTCAAAAAAAATTCTAAGTGTCAAAAAGAATTCTAAGTGTCAAAAAAAATTCTAAGTGTCAAAAAAAATTCTAAGTGTCAAAAAAAATTCTAAGTGTCAAAAAAAATTCTAAGTGTCAAAAAAAATTCTAAGTGTCAAAAAAAATTCTAAGTGTCAAAAAAATTCTAAGTGTCAAAAAAAATTCTAAGTGTCAAAAAAAATTCTAAGTGTCAAAAAAAATTCTAAGTGTCAAAAAAAATTCTAAGTGTCAAAAAAATTCTAAGTGTCAAAAAAAATTCTAAGTGTCAAAAAAAATTCTAAGTGTCAAAAAAAATTCTAAGTGTCAAAAAGAATTCTAAGTGTCAAAAAAAATTCTAAGTGTCAGAAAGGGAAATGAGTAACCAAGAAGAGAAATGAGTAACCAAGAAATCAGTAACCAACAGGAGAAATGAGTAACCAAGAAGAGAAATGAGTAACCAAGAAATCAGTAACCAACAGGAGAAATGAGTAACCAACGGGAGAAATGAGTAACCAACGGGAGAAATGAGTAACCAACGGGAGAAGTCAGTAACCAACGGGAGAAATCAGTAACCAAAGGGAGAAGTCAGTAACCAACGGGAGAAATCAGTAACCAACAAGAGAAATGAGTAACCAACGGGAGAAATCAGTAACCAAAGGGAGAAGTCAGTAACCAACGGGAGAAATCAGTAACCAAGCTTATTTTTGGTTGGTTACTGACTTCTCCGTTCAACTTGGAGCTGCCCTTGTGCACGATCAAGGAGGGGTATTATCCGCCACGGGGGCTTAATTTTCGCCTAAGGGGAGCGATTTGGAGGCCGTGGCCGGGTGAGGCGCGCCTCTCGAAGGGGAGGAATTTGAATTTCGGCTGCATTGAGGGTAGCTGCCCCGCTGTGGTGGTTTTTCGGAGCCTGAGCCCGAGCGGGGCGTCGGTTCCCGAGGTGGGCAGGAGTCGCTGTGCCCGTGAGGCTGCCTGGCCGAGTCGGAGTGCTGTGGGACGGCGGGGAGCGGGTTTTCCCGGGCGAGGGGGCGATCCCGAGGAAGGGGAGCGATTTGGAGGCCGTGGCCGGGTGAGGCGCGCCTTTCGGAGGGGAGGAATTTGAATTTCGGCTGCATTGAGGGTAGCTGCCCGCTGTTGTGGGTTTTCGGAGCCTGAGCCCGAGCGGGGCGTCGGTTCCCGAGGTGGGCAGGAGTCGCTGTGCCCGTGAGGCTGCCTGGCCGAGTCGGAGTGCTGTGGGACGGCGGGGAGCGGGTTTTCCCGGGCGAGGGGCCGATCCCGAGGAAGGGGAGCAGTTCCGAGGCCGTGGCCGGGTGAGGCGCGCCTTTCGGAGGGGAGGAGTTTGAATTTCGGCTGCATTGAGGGTAGCTGCCCCGCTGTGGTGGTTTTTCGGAGCCTGAGCCCGAGCGGGGCGTCGGTTCCCGAGGTGGGCAGGAGTCGCTGTGCCCGTGAGGCTGCCTGGCCGAGTCGGAGTGCTGTGGGACGGCGGGGAGCGGTTTTTCCCGGGCGAGGGGGCGACCCCGAGGAACTCGGCCGGCGGGGAGGCGTTCCGGCCCGGGCGAGGGGCGCGGACCCGACCGGAGACGTCCAAAACCTTGAAAGGGGTAAGCGGGAAAAGGTCAGCAAAGTGCCCGAAGCAGTAAGGCGAAAAAGCCGTCGGAACCTCCGAAAATGTCCAAAAGCGTGAAATCAGTAACCAGGAAAATGCATAAAAATGGCCAAAAGTGTGAAATCAGTAAGCAGGAAAAGTCGGGAAAAGTGTCTAAAAATGCTTGGAAATCTGAGGAAAATGCCCGAAAATGAGGCCCCTCGGTCGGGAGGAGGAAGTCGAAAATCCCCGTGCCCGACGAGGGAAGTCAGTAACCAGAAGGAAAAACTTAGAAAAAAATTCTAAGTGTCAAAAAAAATTCTAAGTGTCAAAAAAAATTCTAAGTGTCAAAAAAAATTCTAAGTGTCAAAAAGAATTCTAAGTGTCAAAAAAATTCTAAGTGTCAAAAAAATTCTAAGTGTCAAAAAAAATTCTAAGTGTCAAAAAGAATTCTAAGTGTCAAAAAAAATTCTAAGTGTCAAAAAAAATTCTAAGTGTCAAAAAAAATTCTAAGTGTCAAAAAAAATTCTAAGTGTCAAAAAAAATTCTAAGTGTCAAAAAAAATTCTAAGTGTCAAAAAAATTCTAAGTGTCAAAAAAAATTCTAAGTGTCAAAAAAATTCTAAGTGTCAAAAAAAATTCTAAGTGTCAAAAAGAATTCTAAGTGTCAAAAAAAATTCTAAGTGTCAAAAAGAATTCTAAGTGTCAAAAAAAATTCTAAGTGTCAGAAAGGGAAATGAGTAACCAAGAAGAGAAATGAGTAACCAAGAAATCAGTAACCAACAGGAGAAATGAGTAACCAAGAAGAGAAATGAGTAACCAAGAAATCAGTAACCAACAGGAGAAATGAGTAACCAACGGGAGAAATGAGTAACCAACGGGAGAAATGAGTAACCAACGGGAGAAGTCAGTAACCAACGGGAGAAATCAGTAACCAAAGGGAGAAGTCAGTAACCAACGGGAGAAATCAGTAACCAACAAGAGAAATGAGTAACCAACGGGAGAAATCAGTAACCAAAGGGAGAAGTCAGTAACCAACGGGAGAAATCAGTAACCAAGCTTATTTTTGGTTGGTTACTGACTTCTCCGTTCAACTTGGAGCTGCCCTTGTGCACGATCAAGGAGGGGTATTATCCGCCACGGGGGCTTAATTTTCGCCTAAGGGGAGCGATTTGGAGGCCGTGGCCGGGTGAGGCGCGCCTTTCGAAGGGGAGGGATTTGAATTTCGGCTGCATTGAGGGTAGCTGCCCGCTGTTGTGGGTTTTTGGAGCCTGAGCCCGTTCAACTTGGAGCTGCCCTTGTGCACGATCAAGGAGGGGTATTATCGGCCACGGGGGCTTAATTTTCGCCTAAGGGGAGCGATTTGGAGGCCGTGGCCGGGTGAGGCGCGCCTTTCGAAGGGGAGGGATTTGAATTTCGGCTGCATTGAGGGTAGCTGCCCGCTGTTGTGGGTTTTTGGAGCCTGAGCCCGTTCAACTTGGAGCTGCCCTTGTGCACGATCAAGGAGGGGTATTATCGGGCACGGGGGCTTAATTTTCGCCTAAGGGGAGCGATTTGGAGGCCGTGGCCGGGTGAGGCGCGCCTTTCGAAGGGGAGGGATTTGAATTTCGGCTGCATTGAGGGTAGCTGCCCGCTGTTGTGGGTTTTTGGAGCCTGAGCCCGTTCAACTTGGAGCTGCCCTTGTGCACGATCAAGGAGGGGTATTATCCGCCACGGGGGCTTAATTTTCGCCTAAGGGGAGCGATTTGGAGGCCGTGGCCGGGTGAGGCGCGCCTTTCGAAGGGGAGGGATTTGAATTTCGGCTGCATTGAGGGTAGCTGCCCGCTGTTGTGGGTTTTCGGAGCCTGAGCCCGTTCAACTTGGAGCTGCCCTTGTGCACGATCAAGGAGGGGTATTATCCGCCACGGGGGCTTAATTTTCGCCTAAGGGGAGCGATTTGGAGGCCGTGGCCGGGTGAGGCGCGCCTTTCGAAGGGGAGGAATTTCAATTTCGGCTGCATTGAGGGTAGCTGCCCGCTGTTGTGGGTTTTTGGAGCCTGAGCACGACCGGGGCGTCGGTTCTCGAGGTGGGCAGGAGTCGCTGTGCCCGTGAGGCTGCCTGGCCGAGTCGGAGTGCTGTGGGACGGCGGGCGGTGGTATTTAACCGGGCGAGGGGGCGATCCCGAGGAAGGGGAGCAATTTGGAGGCCGTGGCCGGGTGAGGCGCGCCTATCGAAGGGGAGGAATTTGAATTTCGGCTGCAGTGAGGGGAGCAATGAGTAGCCAAGAAGTGAAATGAGTTACCAAGAAATCAGTAACCAATGGGAGAAATGAGTAACCAAGAATAGAAATGAGGATCCAAGAAATGAGCGACCAAGAAGAGAAATGAGTAACCAAGAAATCAGTAACCAACAGGAGAAATGAGTAACCAAGAAATCAGTAACCAAGAAGGGAAATGAGTAACCAAGAAATCAATAACCAAGAAGAGAAATGAGTAAACAAGAAGTCAGTAACCAACGGGAGAAATGAGTAACCAAGAAATCAGTAAGCAAGAAGAGAAATGAGTAACCAACAGGAGAAATGAGTAACCAACGGGAGAAATGAGTAACCAACGGGAGAAATGAGTAACCAACGGGAGAAGTCAGTAACCAACGGGAGAAATGAGTAACCAAGAAGAGAAATGAGTAACCAAGAAATCAGTAACCAACAGGAGAAATGAGTAACCAAGAAGAGAAATGAGTAACCAAGAAGTCAGTAACCAAGGGGAGAAATGAGTAACCAGGAAATCAGTAAGCAAGAAGAGAAATGAGTAACCAAGAAATCAATAACCAAGAAGCGAAATGAGTAACCAACAAGCCAGTAACCAACGGGAGAAATGAGTAACCAAGAAGAGAAATGAGTAACCAAGAAATCAGTAACCAAGAACATAAATGAGTAACCAAGAAGTCAGTAACCAACGGGAGAAATGAGTAACCAAGAAGAGAAATGAGTAACCAAGAAATCAGTAACCAAGAAGAGAAATGAGTAACCAAGAAGTCAGTAACCAACGGGAGAAATGAGTAACCAACAGGAGAAATGAGTAACCAAGAAATCAGTAACCAACAGGAGAAATGAGTAACCAACAGGAGAAATGAGTAACCAAGAAGAGAAATGAGTAACCAAGAAATCAGTAACCAACAGGAGAAATGAGTAACCAAGAAGAGAAATGAGTAACCAAGAAATCAGTAACCAACAGGCGAAATGAGTAACCAACGGGAGAAATGAGTAACCAAGAAATCAGTAACCAAGAAGAGAAATGAGTAACCAAGAAGTCAGTAACCAACGGGAGAAATGAGTAACCAAGAAGAGAAATGAGTAACCAAGAAATCAGTAACCAACAGGAGAAATGAGTAACCAACAGGAGAAATGAGTAACCAAGAAGAGAAATGAGTAACCAAGAAATCAGTAACCAACAGGAGAAATGAGTAACCAACGGGAGAAATGAGTAACCAAGAAATCAGTCACCAACAGGAGAAATGAGTAACCAACGGGAGAAATGAGTAACCAACGGGAGAAGTCAGTAACCAACGGGAGAAATCAGTAACCAAAGGGAGAAGTCAGTAACCAACGGGAGAAATCAGTAACCAAAGGGAGAAGTCAGTAACCAACGGGAGAAATCAGTAACCAACGGGAGAAGTCAGTAACCAACAAGAGAAATGAGTAACCAACGGGAGAAATCAGTAACCAAAGGGAGAAGTCAGTAACCAACGGGAGAAATCAGTAACCAAGCTTATTTTTGGTTGGTTACTGACTTCTCCGTTCAACTTGGAGCTGCCCTTGTGCACGATCAAGGAGGGGTATTATCGGCCACGGGGGCTTAATTTTCGCCTAAGGGGAGCGATTTGGAGGCCGTGGCCGGGTGAGGCGCGCCTTTCGAAGGGGAGGAATTTCAATTTCGGCTGCATTGAGGGTAGCTGCCCGCTGTTGTGGGTTTTTGGAGCCTGAGCCCGAGCGGGCCGTCGGTTCCCGAGGTGGGCAGGAGTCGCTGTGTCCATTCAACTTGGAGCTGCCCTTGTGCACGATCAAGGAGGGGTATTATCCGCCACGGGGGCTTAATTTTCGCCTAAGGGGAGCGATTTGGAGGCCGTGGCCGGGTGAGGCGCGCCTTTCGAAGGGGAGGAATTTGAATTTCGGCTGCATTGAGGGTAGCTGCCCGCTGTTGTGGGTTTTTGGAGCCTGAGCCCGTTCAACTTGGAGCTGCCCTTGTGCACGATCAAGGAGGGGTATTATCGGCCACGGGGGCTTAATTTTCGCCTAAGGGGAGCGATTTGGAGGCCGTGGCCGGGTGAGGCGCGCCTTTCGAAGGGGAGGGATTTGAATTTCGGCTGCATTGAGGGTAGCTGCCCGCTGTTGTGGGTTTTTGGAGCCTGAGCCCGTTCAACTTGGAGCTGCCCTTGTGCACGATCAAGGAGGGGTATTATCGGCCACGGGGGCTTAATTTTCGCCTAAGGGGAGCGATTTGGAGGCCGTGGCCGGGTGAGGCGCGCCTTTCGAAGGGGAGGGATTTGAATTTCGGCTGCATTGAGGGTAGCTGCCCGCTGTTGTGGGTTTTTGGAGCCTGAGCCCGTTCAACTTGGAGCTGCCCTTGTGCACGATCAAGGAGGGGTATTATCGGCCACGGGGGCTTAATTTTCGCCTAAGGGGAGCGATTTGGAGGCCGTGGCCGGGTGAGGCGCGCCTTTCGAAGGGGAGGGATTTGAATTTCGGCTGCATTGAGGGTAGCTGCCCGCTGTTGTGGGTTTTTGGAGCCTGAGCCCGTTCAACTTGGAGCTGCCCTTGTGCACGATCAAGGAGGGGTATTATCGGGCACGGGGGCTTAATTTTCGCCTAAGGGGAGCGATTTGGAGGCCGTGGCCGGGTGAGGCGCGCCTTTCGAAGGGGAGGGATTTGAATTTCGGCTGCATTGAGGGTAGCTGCCCGCTGTTGTGGGTTTTTGGAGCCTGAGCCCGTTCAACTTGGAGCTGCCCTTGTGCACGATCAAGGAGGGGTATTATCCGCCACGGGGGCTTAATTTTCGCCTAAGGGGAGCGATTTGGAGGCCGTGGCCGGGTGAGGCGCGCCTTTCGAAGGGGAGGGATTTGAATTTCGGCTGCATTGAGGGTAGCTGCCCGCTGTTGTGGGTTTTCGGAGCCTGAGCCCGTTCAACTTGGAGCTGCCCTTGTGCACGATCAAGGAGGGGTATTATCCGCCACGGGGGCTTAATTTTCGCCTAAGGGGAGCGATTTGGAGGCCGTGGCCGGGTGAGGCGCGCCTTTCGAAGGGGAGGAATTTCAATTTCGGCTGCATTGAGGGTAGCTGCCCGCTGTTGTGGGTTTTTGGAGCCTGAGCACGACCGGGGCGTCGGTTCTCGAGGTGGGCAGGAGTCGCTGTGCCCGTGAGGCTGCCTGGCCGAGTCGGAGTGCTGTGGGACGGCGGGCGGTGGTATTTAACCGGGCGAGGGGGCGATCCCGAGGAAGGGGAGCAATTTGGAGGCCGTGGCCGGGTGAGGCGCGCCTATCGAAGGGGAGGAATTTGAATTTCGGCTGCAGTGAGGGGAGCAATGAGTAGCCAAGAAGTGAAATGAGTTACCAAGAAATCAGTAACCAATGGGAGAAATGAGTAACCAAGAATAGAAATGAGGATCCAAGAAATGAGCGACCAAGAAGAGAAATGAGTAACCAAGAAATCAGTAACCAACAGGAGAAATGAGTAACCAAGAAATCAGTAACCAAGAAGGGAAATGAGTAACCAAGAAATCAATAACCAAGAAGAGAAATGAGTAAACAAGAAGTCAGTAACCAACGGGAGAAATGAGTAACCAAGAAATCAGTAAGCAAGAAGAGAAATGAGTAACCAACAGGAGAAATGAGTAACCAACGGGAGAAATGAGTAACCAACGGGAGAAATGAGTAACCAACGGGAGAAGTCAGTAACCAACGGGAGAAATGAGTAACCAAGAAGAGAAATGAGTAACCAAGAAATCAGTAACCAACAGGAGAAATGAGTAACCAAGAAGAGAAATGAGTAACCAAGAAGTCAGTAACCAAGGGGAGAAATGAGTAACCAGGAAATCAGTAAGCAAGAAGAGAAATGAGTAACCAAGAAATCAATAACCAAGAAGCGAAATGAGTAACCAACAAGCCAGTAACCAACGGGAGAAATGAGTAACCAAGAAGAGAAATGAGTAACCAAGAAATCAGTAACCAAGAACATAAATGAGTAACCAAGAAGTCAGTAACCAACGGGAGAAATGAGTAACCAAGAAGAGAAATGAGTAACCAAGAAATCAGTAACCAAGAAGAGAAATGAGTAACCAAGAAGTCAGTAACCAACGGGAGAAATGAGTAACCAACAGGAGAAATGAGTAACCAAGAAATCAGTAACCAACAGGAGAAATGAGTAACCAACAGGAGAAATGAGTAACCAAGAAGAGAAATGAGTAACCAAGAAATCAGTAACCAACAGGAGAAATGAGTAACCAAGAAGAGAAATGAGTAACCAAGAAATCAGTAACCAACAGGCGAAATGAGTAACCAACGGGAGAAATGAGTAACCAAGAAATCAGTAACCAAGAAGAGAAATGAGTAACCAAGAAGTCAGTAACCAACGGGAGAAATGAGTAACCAAGAAGAGAAATGAGTAACCAAGAAATCAGTAACCAACAGGAGAAATGAGTAACCAACAGGAGAAATGAGTAACCAAGAAGAGAAATGAGTAACCAAGAAATCAGTAACCAACAGGAGAAATGAGTAACCAACGGGAGAAATGAGTAACCAAGAAATCAGTCACCAACAGGAGAAATGAGTAACCAACGGGAGAAATGAGTAACCAACGGGAGAAGTCAGTAACCAACGGGAGAAATCAGTAACCAAAGGGAGAAGTCAGTAACCAACGGGAGAAATCAGTAACCAAAGGGAGAAGTCAGTAACCAACGGGAGAAATCAGTAACCAACGGGAGAAGTCAGTAACCAACAAGAGAAATGAGTAACCAACGGGAGAAATCAGTAACCAAAGGGAGAAGTCAGTAACCAACGGGAGAAATCAGTAACCAAGCTTATTTTTGGTTGGTTACTGACTTCTCCGTTCAACTTGGAGCTGCCCTTGTGCACGATCAAGGAGGGGTATTATCGGCCACGGGGGCTTAATTTTCGCCTAAGGGGAGCGATTTGGAGGCCGTGGCCGGGTGAGGCGCGCCTTTCGAAGGGGAGGAATTTCAATTTCGGCTGCATTGAGGGTAGCTGCCCGCTGTTGTGGGTTTTTGGAGCCTGAGCCCGAGCGGGCCGTCGGTTCCCGAGGTGGGCAGGAGTCGCTGTGTCCATTCAACTTGGAGCTGCCCTTGTGCACGATCAAGGAGGGGTATTATCCGCCACGGGGGCTTAATTTTCGCCTAAGGGGAGCGATTTGGAGGCCGTGGCCGGGTGAGGCGCGCCTTTCGAAGGGGAGGAATTTGAATTTCGGCTGCATTGAGGGTAGCTGCCCGCTGTTGTGGGTTTTTGGAGCCTGAGCCCGTTCAACTTGGAGCTGCCCTTGTGCACGATCAAGGAGGGGTATTATCGGCCACGGGGGCTTAATTTTCGCCTAAGGGGAGCGATTTGGAGGCCGTGGCCGGGTGAGGCGCGCCTTTCGAAGGGGAGGGATTTGAATTTCGGCTGCATTGAGGGTAGCTGCCCGCTGTTGTGGGTTTTTGGAGCCTGAGCCCGTTCAACTTGGAGCTGCCCTTGTGCACGATCAAGGAGGGGTATTATCGGCCACGGGGGCTTAATTTTCGCCTAAGGGGAGCGATTTGGAGGCCGTGGCCGGGTGAGGCGCGCCTTTCGAAGGGGAGGGATTTGAATTTCGGCTGCATTGAGGGTAGCTGCCCGCTGTTGTGGGTTTTTGGAGCCTGAGCCCGTTCAACTTGGAGCTGCCCTTGTGCACGATCAAGGAGGGGTATTATCGGCCACGGGGGCTTAATTTTCGCCTAAGGGGAGCGATTTGGAGGCCGTGGCCGGGTGAGGCGCGCCTTTCGAAGGGGAGGGATTTGAATTTCGGCTGCATTGAGGGTAGCTGCCCGCTGTTGTGGGTTTTTGGAGCCTGAGCCCGTTCAACTTGGAGCTGCCCTTGTGCACGATCAAGGAGGGGTATTATCGGCCACGGGGGCTTAATTTTCGCCTAAGGGGAGCGATTTGGAGGCCGTGGCCGGGTGAGGCGCGCCTCTCGAAGGGGAGGGATTTGAATTTCGGCTGCATTGAGGGTAGCTGCCCGCTGTTGTGGGTTTTTGGAGACTGAGCCCGTTCAACTTGGAGCTGCCCTTGTGCACGATCAAGGAGGGGTATTATCGGCCACGGGGGCTTAATTTTCGCCTAAGGGGAGCGATTTGGAGGCCGTGGCCGGGTGAGGCGCGCCTCTCGAAGGGGAGGGATTTGAATTTCGGCTGCATTGAGGGTAGCTGCCCCGCTGTGGTGGTTTTTCGGAGCCTGAGCCCGAGCGGGGCGTCGGTTCCCGAGGTGGGCAGGAGTCGCTGTGCCCGTGAGGCTGCCTGGCCGAGTCGGAGTGCTGTGGGACGGCGGGGAGCGGGTTTTCCCGGGCGAGGGGGCGATCCCGAGGAAGGGGAGCGATTTGGAGGCCGTGGCCGGGTGAGGCGCGCCTTTCGGAGGGGAGGAATTTGAATTTCGGCTGCATTGAGGGTAGCTGCCCGCTGTTGTGGGTTTTCGGAGCCTGAGCCCGAGCGGGGCGTCGGTTCCCGAGGTGGGCAGGAGTCGCTGTGCCCGTGAGGCTGCCTGGCCGAGTCGGAGTGCTGTGGGACGGCGGGGAGCGGGTTTTCCCGGGCGAGGGGCCGATCCCGAGGAAGGGGAGCAGTTCCGAGGCCGTGGCCGGGTGAGGCGCGCCTTTCGGAGGGGAGGAGTTTGAATTTCGGCTGCATTGAGGGTAGCTGCCCCGCTGTGGTGGTTTTTCGGAGCCTGAGCCCGAGCGGGGCGTCGGTTCCCGAGGTGGGCAGGAGTCGCTGTGCCCGTGAGGCTGCCTGGCCGAGTCGGAGTGCTGTGGGACGGCGGGGAGCGGTTTTTCCCGGGCGAGGGGGCGACCCCGAGGAACTCGGCCGGCGGGGAGGCGTTCCGGCCCGGGCGAGGGGCGCGGACCCGACCGGAGACGTCCAAAACCTTGAAAGGGGTAAGCGGGAAAAGGTCAGCAAAGTGCCCGAAGCAGTAAGGCGAAAAAGCCGTCGGAACCTCCGAAAATGTCCAAAAGCGTGAAATCAGTAACCAGGAAAATGCATAAAAATGGCCAAAAGTGTGAAATCAGTAAGCAGGAAAAGTCGGGAAAAGTGTCTAAAAATGCTTGGAAATCTGAGGAAAATGCCCGAAAATGAGGCCCCTCGGTCGGGAGGAGGAAGTCGAAAATCCCCGTGCCCGACGAGGGAAGTCAGTAACCAGAAGGAAAAACTTAGAAAAAAATTCTAAGTGTCAAAAAAAATTCTAAGTGTCAAAAAAAATTCTAAGTGTCAAAAAAAATTCTAAGTGTCAAAAAAATTCTAAGTGTCAAAAAAATTCTAAGTGTCAAAAAAAATTCTAAGTGTCAAAAAGAATTCTAAGTGTCAAAAAAAATTCTAAGTGTCAAAAAAAATTCTAAGTGTCAAAAAAATTCTAAGTGTCAAAAAAAATTCTAAGTGTCAAAAAAAATTCTAAGTGTCAAAAAAAATTCTAAGTGTCAAAAAAAATTCTAAGTGTCAAAAAAAATTCTAAGTGTCAAAAAAAATTCTAAGTGTCAAAAAAAATTCTAAGTGTCAAAAAAAATTCTAAGTGTCAAAAAGAATTCTAAGGGTCAAAAAAAATTCTAAGTGTCAAAAAAAATTCTAAGTGTCAAAAAGAATTCTAAGTGTCAAAAAAAATTCTAAGTGTCAAAAAGAATTCTAAGTGTCAAAAAAAATTCTAAGTGTCAGAAAGGGAAATGAGTAACCAAGAAGAGAAATGAGTAACCAAGAAATCAGTAACCAACAGGAGAAATGAGTAACCAAGAAGAGAAATGAGTAACCAAGAAATCAGTAACCAACAGGAGAAATGAGTAACCAACGGGAGAAATGAGTAACCAACGGGAGAAATGAGTAACCAACGGGAGAAGTCAGTAACCAACGGGAGAAATCAGTAACCAAAGGGAGAAGTCAGTAACCAACGGGAGAAATCAGTAACCAACAAGAGAAATGAGTAACCAACGGGAGAAATCAGTAACCAAAGGGAGAAGTCAGTAACCAACGGGAGAAATCAGTAACCAAGCTTATTTTTGGTTGGTTACTGACTTCTCCGTTCAACTTGGAGCTGCCCTTGTGCACGATCAAGGAGGGGTATTATCGGCCACGGGGGCTTAATTTTCGCCTAAGGGGAGCGATTTGGAGGCCGTGGCCGGGTGAGGCGCGCCTTTCGAAGGGGAGGGATTTGAATTTCGGCTGCATTGAGGGTAGCTGCCCGCTGTTGTGGGTTTTTGGAGCCTGAGCCCGTTCAACTTGGAGCTGCCCTTGTGCACGATCAAGGAGGGGTATTATCGGCCACGGGGGCTTAATTTTCGCCTAAGGGGAGCGATTTGGAGGCCGTGGCCGGGTGAGGCGCGCCTCTCGAAGGGGAGGGATTTGAATTTCGGCTGCATTGAGGGTAGCTGCCCGCTGTTGTGGGTTTTTGGAGCCTGAGCCCGTTCAACTTGGAGCTGCCCTTGTGCACGATCAAGGAGGGGTATTATCGGCCACGGGGGCTTAATTTTCGCCTAAGGGGAGCGATTTGGAGGCCGTGGCCGGGTGAGGCGCGCCTCTCGAAGGGGAGGAATTTGAATTTCGGCTGCATTGAGGGTAGCTGCCCCGCTGTGGTGGTTTTTCGGAGCCTGAGCCCGAGCGGGGCGTCGGTTCCCGAGGTGGGCAGGAGTCGCTGTGCCCGTGAGGCTGCCTGGCCGAGTCGGAGTGCTGTGGGACGGCGGGGAGCGGGTTTTCCCGGGCGAGGGGCCGATCCCGAGGAAGGGGAGCGGTTCCGAGGCCGTGGCCGGGTGAGGCGCGCCTCTCGAAGGGGAGGAATTTGAATTTCGGCTGCATTGAGGGTAGCTGCCCCGCTGTGGTGGTTTTTCGGAGCCTGAGCCCGAGCGGGGCGTCGGTTCCCGAGGTGGGCAGGAGTCGCTGTGCCCGTGAGGCTGCCTGGCCGAGTCGGAGTGCTGTGGGACGGCGGGGAGCGGGTTTTCCCTGGCGAGGGGGCGACCCCGAGGAACTCGGCCGGCGGGGAGGCGTTCCGGCCCGGGCGAGGGGCGCGGACCCGACCGGAGACGTCCAAAACCTTGAAAGGGGTAAGCGGGAAAAGGTCAGCAAAGTGCCCGAAGCAGTAAGGCGAAAAAGCCGTCGGAACCTCCGAAAATGTCCAAAAGCGTGAAATCAGTAACCAGGAAAATGCATAAAAATGGCCAAAAGTGTCAAATCAGTAAGCAGGAAAAGTCGGGAAAAGTGTCTAAAAATGCTTGGAAATCTGAGGAAAATGCCCGAAAATGAGGCCCCTCGGTCGGGAGGAGGAAGTCGAAAATCCCCGTGCCCGACGAGGGAAGTCAGTAACCAGAAGGAAAAACTTAGAAAAAAATTCTAAGTGTCAAAAAAAATTCTAAGTGTCAAAAAAAATTCTAAGTGTCAAAAAAAATTCTAAGTGTCAAAAAGAATTCTAAGTGTCAAAAAAATTCGAAGTGTCAAAAAAAATTCTAAGTGTCAAAAAAAATTCTAAGTGTCAAAAAAAATTCTAAGTGTCAAAAAAAATTCTAAGTGTCAAAAAAATTCTAAGTGTCAAAAAAAATTCTAAGTGTCAAAAAAAATTCTAAGTGTCAAAAAAAATTCTAAGTGTCAAAAAAAATTCTAAGTGTCAAAAAGAATTCTAAGTGTCAAAAAAAATTCTAAGTGTCAGAAAGGGAAATGAGTAACCAAGAAGAGAAATGAGTAACCAAGAAATCAGTAACCAACAGGAGAAATGAGTAACCAAGAAGAGAAATGAGTAACCAAGAAATCAGTAACCAACAGGAGAAATGAGTAACCAACGGGAGAAATGAGTAACCAACGGGAGAAATGAGTAACCAACGGGAGAAGTCAGTAACCAACGGGAGAAATCAGTAACCAAAGGGAGAAGTCAGTAACCAACGGGAGAAATCAGTAACCAACAAGAGAAATGAGTAACCAACGGGAGAAATCAGTAACCAAAGGGAGAAGTCAGTAACCAACGGGAGAAATCAGTAACCAAGCTTATTTTTGGTTGGTTACTGACTTCTCCGTTCAACTTGGAGCTGCCCTTGTGCACGATCAAGGAGGGGTATTATCCGCCACGGGGGCTTAATTTTCGCCTAAGGGGAGCGATTTGGAGGCCGTGGCCGGGTGAGGCGCGCCTTTCGAAGGGGAGGGATTTGAATTTCGGCTGCATTGAGGGTAGCTGCCCGCTGTTGTGGGTTTTTGGAGCCTGAGCCCGAGCGGGGCGTCGGTTCCCGAGGTGGGCAGGAGTCGCTGTGCCCGTGAGGCTGCCTGGCCGAGTCGGAGTGCTGTGGGACGGCGGGGAGCGGGTTTTCCCGGGCGAGGGGCCGATCCCGAGGAAGGGGAGCAGTTCCGAGGCCGTGGCCGGGTGAGGCGCGCCTTTCGGAGGGGAGGAGTTTGAATTTCGGCTGCATTGAGGGTAGCTGCCCCGCTGTGGTGGTTTTTCGGAGCCTGAGCCCGAGCGGGGCGTCGGTTCCCGAGGTGGGCAGGAGTCGCTGTGCCCGTGAGGCTGCCTGGCCGAGTCGGAGTGCTGTGGGACGGCGGGGAGCGGTTTTTCCCGGGCGAGGGGGCGACCCCGAGGAACTCGGCCGGCGGGGAGGCGTTCCGGCCCGGGCGAGGGGCGCGGACCCGACCGGAGACGTCCAAAACCTTGAAAGGGGTAAGCGGGAAAAGGTCAGCAAAGTGCCCGAAGCAGTAAGGCGAAAAAGCCGTCGGAACCTCCGAAAATGTCCAAAAGCGTGAAATCAGTAACCAGGAAAATGCATAAAAATGGCCAAAAGTGTGAAATCAGTAAGCAGGAAAAGTCGGGAAAAGTGTCTAAAAATGCTTGGAAATCTGAGGAAAATGCCCGAAAATGAGGCCCCTCGGTCGGGAGGAGGAAGTCGAAAATCCCCGTGCCCGACGAGGGAAGTCAGTAACCAGAAGGAAAAACTTAGAAAAAAATTCTAAGTGTCAAAAAAAATTCTAAGTGTCAAAAAAAATTCTAAGTGTCAAAAAAAATTCTAAGTGTCAAAAAGAATTCTAAGTGTCAAAAAAATTCTAAGTGTCAAAAAAATTCTAAGTGTCAAAAAAAATTCTAAGTGTCAAAAAAAATTCTAAGTGTCAAAAAAAATTCTAAGTGTCAAAAAAAATTCTAAGTGTCAAAAAAAATTCTAAGTGTCAAAAAAAATTCTAAGTGTCAAAAAAAATTCTAAGTGTCAAAAAAATTCTAAGTGTCAAAAAAAATTCTAAGTGTCAAAAAAAATTCTAAGTGTCAAAAAAAATTCTAAGTGTCAAAAAAAATTCTAAGTGTCAAAAAAATTCTAAGTGTCAAAAAAAATTCTAAGTGTCAAAAAGAATTCTAAGTGTCAAAAAAAATTCTAAGTGTCAAAAAGAATTCTAAGTGTCAAAAAAAATTCTAAGTGTCAGAAAGGGAAATGAGTAACCAAGAAGAGAAATGAGTAACCAAGAAATCAGTAACCAACAGGAGAAATGAGTAACCAAGAAGAGAAATGAGTAACCAAGAAATCAGTAACCAACAGGAGAAATGAGTAACCAACGGGAGAAATGAGTAACCAACGGGAGAAATGAGTAACCAACGGGAGAAGTCAGTAACCAACGGGAGAAATCAGTAACCAAAGGGAGAAGTCAGTAACCAACGGGAGAAATCAGTAACCAACAAGAGAAATGAGTAACCAACGGGAGAAATCAGTAACCAAAGGGAGAAGTCAGTAACCAACGGGAGAAATCAGTAACCAAGCTTATTTTTGGTTGGTTACTGACTTCTCCGTTCAACTTGGAGCTGCCCTTGTGCACGATCAAGGAGGGGTATTATCCGCCACGGGGGCTTAATTTTCGCCTAAGGGGAGCGATTTGGAGGCCGTGGCCGGGTGAGGCGCGCCTTTCGAAGGGGAGGGATTTGAATTTCGGCTGCATTGAGGGTAGCTGCCCGCTGTTGTGGGTTTTTGGAGCCTGAGCCCGTTCAACTTGGAGCTGCCCTTGTGCACGATCAAGGAGGGGTATTATCGGCCACGGGGGCTTAATTTTCGCCTAAGGGGAGCGATTTGGAGGCCGTGGCCGGGTGAGGCGCGCCTTTCGAAGGGGAGGGATTTGAATTTCGGCTGCATTGAGGGTAGCTGCCCGCTGTTGTGGGTTTTTGGAGCCTGAGCCCGTTCAACTTGGAGCTGCCCTTGTGCACGATCAAGGAGGGGTATTATCGGCCACGGGGGCTTAATTTTCGCCTAAGGGGAGCGATTTGGAGGCCGTGGCCGGGTGAGGCGCGCCTTTCGAAGGGGAGGGATTTGAATTTCGGCTGCATTGAGGGTAGCTGCCCGCTGTTGTGGGTTTTCGGAGCCTGAGCCCGTTCAACTTGGAGCTGCCCTTGTGCACGATCAAGGAGGGGTATTATCCGCCACGGGGGCTTAATTTTCGCCTAAGGGGAGCGATTTGGAGGCCGTGGCCGGGTGAGGCGCGCCTTTCGAAGGGGAGGAATTTCAATTTCGGCTGCATTGAGGGTAGCTGCCCGCTGTTGTGGGTTTTTGGAGCCTGAGCACGACCGGGGCGTCGGTTCTCGAGGTGGGCAGGAGTCGCTGTGCCCGTGAGGCTGCCTGGCCGAGTCGGAGTGCTGTGGGACGGCGGGCGGTGGTATTTAACCGGGCGAGGGGGCGATCCCGAGGAAGGGGAGCAATTTGGAGGCCGTGGCCGGGTGAGGCGCGCCTATCGAAGGGGAGGAATTTGAATTTCGGCTGCAGTGAGGGGAGCAATGAGTAGCCAAGAAGTGAAATGAGTTACCAAGAAATCAGTAACCAATGGGAGAAATGAGTAACCAAGAATAGAAATGAGGATCCAAGAAATGAGCGACCAAGAAGAGAAATGAGTAACCAAGAAATCAGTAACCAACAGGAGAAATGAGTAACCAAGAAATCAGTAACCAAGAAGGGAAATGAGTAACCAAGAAATCAATAACCAAGAAGAGAAATGAGTAAACAAGAAGTCAGTAACCAACGGGAGAAATGAGTAACCAAGAAATCAGTAAGCAAGAAGAGAAATGAGTAACCAACAGGAGAAATGAGTAACCAACGGGAGAAATGAGTAACCAACGGGAGAAATGAGTAACCAACGGGAGAAGTCAGTAACCAACGGGAGAAATGAGTAACCAAGAAGAGAAATGAGTAACCAAGAAATCAGTAACCAACAGGAGAAATGAGTAACCAAGAAGAGAAATGAGTAACCAAGAAGTCAGTAACCAAGGGGAGAAATGAGTAACCAGGAAATCAGTAAGCAAGAAGAGAAATGAGTAACCAAGAAATCAATAACCAAGAAGCGAAATGAGTAACCAACAAGCCAGTAACCAACGGGAGAAATGAGTAACCAAGAAGAGAAATGAGTAACCAAGAAATCAGTAACCAAGAACATAAATGAGTAACCAAGAAGTCAGTAACCAACGGGAGAAATGAGTAACCAAGAAGAGAAATGAGTAACCAAGAAATCAGTAACCAAGAAGAGAAATGAGTAACCAAGAAGTCAGTAACCAACGGGAGAAATGAGTAACCAACAGGAGAAATGAGTAACCAAGAAATCAGTAACCAACAGGAGAAATGAGTAACCAACAGGAGAAATGAGTAACCAAGAAGAGAAATGAGTAACCAAGAAATCAGTAACCAACAGGAGAAATGAGTAACCAAGAAGAGAAATGAGTAACCAAGAAATCAGTAACCAACAGGCGAAATGAGTAACCAACGGGAGAAATGAGTAACCAAGAAATCAGTAACCAAGAAGAGAAATGAGTAACCAAGAAGTCAGTAACCAACGGGAGAAATGAGTAACCAAGAAGAGAAATGAGTAACCAAGAAATCAGTAACCAACAGGAGAAATGAGTAACCAACAGGAGAAATGAGTAACCAAGAAGAGAAATGAGTAACCAAGAAATCAGTAACCAACAGGAGAAATGAGTAACCAACGGGAGAAATGAGTAACCAAGAAATCAGTCACCAACAGGAGAAATGAGTAACCAACGGGAGAAATGAGTAACCAACGGGAGAAGTCAGTAACCAACGGGAGAAATCAGTAACCAAAGGGAGAAGTCAGTAACCAACGGGAGAAATCAGTAACCAAAGGGAGAAGTCAGTAACCAACGGGAGAAATCAGTAACCAACGGGAGAAGTCAGTAACCAACAAGAGAAATGAGTAACCAACGGGAGAAATCAGTAACCAAAGGGAGAAGTCAGTAACCAACGGGAGAAATCAGTAACCAAGCTTATTTTTGGTTGGTTACTGACTTCTCCGTTCAACTTGGAGCTGCCCTTGTGCACGATCAAGGAGGGGTATTATCGGCCACGGGGGCTTAATTTTCGCCTAAGGGGAGCGATTTGGAGGCCGTGGCCGGGTGAGGCGCGCCTTTCGAAGGGGAGGAATTTCAATTTCGGCTGCATTGAGGGTAGCTGCCCGCTGTTGTGGGTTTTTGGAGCCTGAGCCCGAGCGGGCCGTCGGTTCCCGAGGTGGGCAGGAGTCGCTGTGTCCATTCAACTTGGAGCTGCCCTTGTGCACGATCAAGGAGGGGTATTATCCGCCACGGGGGCTTAATTTTCGCCTAAGGGGAGCGATTTGGAGGCCGTGGCCGGGTGAGGCGCGCCTTTCGAAGGGGAGGAATTTGAATTTCGGCTGCATTGAGGGTAGCTGCCCGCTGTTGTGGGTTTTTGGAGCCTGAGCCCGTTCAACTTGGAGCTGCCCTTGTGCACGATCAAGGAGGGGTATTATCGGCCACGGGGGCTTAATTTTCGCCTAAGGGGAGCGATTTGGAGGCCGTGGCCGGGTGAGGCGCGCCTTTCGAAGGGGAGGGATTTGAATTTCGGCTGCATTGAGGGTAGCTGCCCGCTGTTGTGGGTTTTTGGAGCCTGAGCCCGTTCAACTTGGAGCTGCCCTTGTGCACGATCAAGGAGGGGTATTATCGGCCACGGGGGCTTAATTTTCGCCTAAGGGGAGCGATTTGGAGGCCGTGGCCGGGTGAGGCGCGCCTTTCGAAGGGGAGGGATTTGAATTTCGGCTGCATTGAGGGTAGCTGCCCGCTGTTGTGGGTTTTTGGAGCCTGAGCCCGTTCAACTTGGAGCTGCCCTTGTGCACGATCAAGGAGGGGTATTATCGGCCACGGGGGCTTAATTTTCGCCTAAGGGGAGCGATTTGGAGGCCGTGGCCGGGTGAGGCGCGCCTTTCGAAGGGGAGGGATTTGAATTTCGGCTGCATTGAGGGTAGCTGCCCGCTGTTGTGGGTTTTTGGAGCCTGAGCCCGTTCAACTTGGAGCTGCCCTTGTGCACGATCAAGGAGGGGTATTATCGGCCACGGGGGCTTAATTTTCGCCTAAGGGGAGCGATTTGGAGGCCGTGGCCGGGTGAGGCGCGCCTCTCGAAGGGGAGGGATTTGAATTTCGGCTGCATTGAGGGTAGCTGCCCGCTGTTGTGGGTTTTTGGAGACTGAGCCCGTTCAACTTGGAGCTGCCCTTGTGCACGATCAAGGAGGGGTATTATCGGCCACGGGGGCTTAATTTTCGCCTAAGGGGAGCGATTTGGAGGCCGTGGCCGGGTGAGGCGCGCCTCTCGAAGGGGAGGGATTTGAATTTCGGCTGCATTGAGGGTAGCTGCCCCGCTGTGGTGGTTTTTCGGAGCCTGAGCCCGAGCGGGGCGTCGGTTCCCGAGGTGGGCAGGAGTCGCTGTGCCCGTGAGGCTGCCTGGCCGAGTCGGAGTGCTGTGGGACGGCGGGGAGCGGGTTTTCCCGGGCGAGGGGGCGATCCCGAGGAAGGGGAGCGATTTGGAGGCCGTGGCCGGGTGAGGCGCGCCTTTCGGAGGGGAGGAATTTGAATTTCGGCTGCATTGAGGGTAGCTGCCCGCTGTTGTGGGTTTTCGGAGCCTGAGCCCGAGCGGGGCGTCGGTTCCCGAGGTGGGCAGGAGTCGCTGTGCCCGTGAGGCTGCCTGGCCGAGTCGGAGTGCTGTGGGACGGCGGGGAGCGGGTTTTCCCGGGCGAGGGGCCGATCCCGAGGAAGGGGAGCAGTTCCGAGGCCGTGGCCGGGTGAGGCGCGCCTTTCGGAGGGGAGGAGTTTGAATTTCGGCTGCATTGAGGGTAGCTGCCCCGCTGTGGTGGTTTTTCGGAGCCTGAGCCCGAGCGGGGCGTCGGTTCCCGAGGTGGGCAGGAGTCGCTGTGCCCGTGAGGCTGCCTGGCCGAGTCGGAGTGCTGTGGGACGGCGGGGAGCGGTTTTTCCCGGGCGAGGGGGCGACCCCGAGGAACTCGGCCGGCGGGGAGGCGTTCCGGCCCGGGCGAGGGGCGCGGACCCGACCGGAGACGTCCAAAACCTTGAAAGGGGTAAGCGGGAAAAGGTCAGCAAAGTGCCCGAAGCAGTAAGGCGAAAAAGCCGTCGGAACCTCCGAAAATGTCCAAAAGCGTGAAATCAGTAACCAGGAAAATGCATAAAAATGGCCAAAAGTGTGAAATCAGTAAGCAGGAAAAGTCGGGAAAAGTGTCTAAAAATGCTTGGAAATCTGAGGAAAATGCCCGAAAATGAGGCCCCTCGGTCGGGAGGAGGAAGTCGAAAATCCCCGTGCCCGACGAGGGAAGTCAGTAACCAGAAGGAAAAACTTAGAAAAAAATTCTAAGTGTCAAAAAAAATTCTAAGTGTCAAAAAAAATTCTAAGTGTCAAAAAAAATTCTAAGTGTCAAAAAAATTCTAAGTGTCAAAAAAATTCTAAGTGTCAAAAAAAATTCTAAGTGTCAAAAAGAATTCTAAGTGTCAAAAAAAATTCTAAGTGTCAAAAAAAATTCTAAGTGTCAAAAAAATTCTAAGTGTCAAAAAAAATTCTAAGTGTCAAAAAAAATTCTAAGTGTCAAAAAAAATTCTAAGTGTCAAAAAAAATTCTAAGTGTCAAAAAAAATTCTAAGTGTCAAAAAAAATTCTAAGTGTCAAAAAAAATTCTAAGTGTCAAAAAAAATTCTAAGTGTCAAAAAGAATTCTAAGGGTCAAAAAAAATTCTAAGTGTCAAAAAAAATTCTAAGTGTCAAAAAGAATTCTAAGTGTCAAAAAAAATTCTAAGTGTCAAAAAGAATTCTAAGTGTCAAAAAAAATTCTAAGTGTCAGAAAGGGAAATGAGTAACCAAGAAGAGAAATGAGTAACCAAGAAATCAGTAACCAACAGGAGAAATGAGTAACCAAGAAGAGAAATGAGTAACCAAGAAATCAGTAACCAACAGGAGAAATGAGTAACCAACGGGAGAAATGAGTAACCAACGGGAGAAATGAGTAACCAACGGGAGAAGTCAGTAACCAACGGGAGAAATCAGTAACCAAAGGGAGAAGTCAGTAACCAACGGGAGAAATCAGTAACCAACAAGAGAAATGAGTAACCAACGGGAGAAATCAGTAACCAAAGGGAGAAGTCAGTAACCAACGGGAGAAATCAGTAACCAAGCTTATTTTTGGTTGGTTACTGACTTCTCCGTTCAACTTGGAGCTGCCCTTGTGCACGATCAAGGAGGGGTATTATCGGCCACGGGGGCTTAATTTTCGCCTAAGGGGAGCGATTTGGAGGCCGTGGCCGGGTGAGGCGCGCCTTTCGAAGGGGAGGGATTTGAATTTCGGCTGCATTGAGGGTAGCTGCCCGCTGTTGTGGGTTTTTGGAGCCTGAGCCCGTTCAACTTGGAGCTGCCCTTGTGCACGATCAAGGAGGGGTATTATCGGCCACGGGGGCTTAATTTTCGCCTAAGGGGAGCGATTTGGAGGCCGTGGCCGGGTGAGGCGCGCCTCTCGAAGGGGAGGGATTTGAATTTCGGCTGCATTGAGGGTAGCTGCCCGCTGTTGTGGGTTTTTGGAGCCTGAGCCCGTTCAACTTGGAGCTGCCCTTGTGCACGATCAAGGAGGGGTATTATCGGCCACGGGGGCTTAATTTTCGCCTAAGGGGAGCGATTTGGAGGCCGTGGCCGGGTGAGGCGCGCCTCTCGAAGGGGAGGAATTTGAATTTCGGCTGCATTGAGGGTAGCTGCCCCGCTGTGGTGGTTTTTCGGAGCCTGAGCCCGAGCGGGGCGTCGGTTCCCGAGGTGGGCAGGAGTCGCTGTGCCCGTGAGGCTGCCTGGCCGAGTCGGAGTGCTGTGGGACGGCGGGGAGCGGGTTTTCCCGGGCGAGGGGCCGATCCCGAGGAAGGGGAGCGGTTCCGAGGCCGTGGCCGGGTGAGGCGCGCCTCTCGAAGGGGAGGAATTTGAATTTCGGCTGCATTGAGGGTAGCTGCCCCGCTGTGGTGGTTTTTCGGAGCCTGAGCCCGAGCGGGGCGTCGGTTCCCGAGGTGGGCAGGAGTCGCTGTGCCCGTGAGGCTGCCTGGCCGAGTCGGAGTGCTGTGGGACGGCGGGGAGCGGGTTTTCCCTGGCGAGGGGGCGACCCCGAGGAACTCGGCCGGCGGGGAGGCGTTCCGGCCCGGGCGAGGGGCGCGGACCCGACCGGAGACGTCCAAAACCTTGAAAGGGGTAAGCGGGAAAAGGTCAGCAAAGTGCCCGAAGCAGTAAGGCGAAAAAGCCGTCGGAACCTCCGAAAATGTCCAAAAGCGTGAAATCAGTAACCAGGAAAATGCATAAAAATGGCCAAAAGTGTCAAATCAGTAAGCAGGAAAAGTCGGGAAAAGTGTCTAAAAATGCTTGGAAATCTGAGGAAAATGCCCGAAAATGAGGCCCCTCGGTCGGGAGGAGGAAGTCGAAAATCCCCGTGCCCGACGAGGGAAGTCAGTAACCAGAAGGAAAAACTTAGAAAAAAATTCTAAGTGTCAAAAAAAATTCTAAGTGTCAAAAAAAATTCTAAGTGTCAAAAAAAATTCTAAGTGTCAAAAAGAATTCTAAGTGTCAAAAAAATTCGAAGTGTCAAAAAAAATTCTAAGTGTCAAAAAAAATTCTAAGTGTCAAAAAAAATTCTAAGTGTCAAAAAAAATTCTAAGTGTCAAAAAAATTCTAAGTGTCAAAAAAAATTCTAAGTGTCAAAAAAAATTCTAAGTGTCAAAAAAAATTCTAAGTGTCAAAAAAAATTCTAAGTGTCAAAAAGAATTCTAAGTGTCAAAAAAAATTCTAAGTGTCAGAAAGGGAAATGAGTAACCAAGAAGAGAAATGAGTAACCAAGAAATCAGTAACCAACAGGAGAAATGAGTAACCAAGAAGAGAAATGAGTAACCAAGAAATCAGTAACCAACAGGAGAAATGAGTAACCAACGGGAGAAATGAGTAACCAACGGGAGAAATGAGTAACCAACGGGAGAAGTCAGTAACCAACGGGAGAAATCAGTAACCAAAGGGAGAAGTCAGTAACCAACGGGAGAAATCAGTAACCAACAAGAGAAATGAGTAACCAACGGGAGAAATCAGTAACCAAAGGGAGAAGTCAGTAACCAACGGGAGAAATCAGTAACCAAGCTTATTTTTGGTTGGTTACTGACTTCTCCGTTCAACTTGGAGCTGCCCTTGTGCACGATCAAGGAGGGGTATTATCCGCCACGGGGGCTTAATTTTCGCCTAAGGGGAGCGATTTGGAGGCCGTGGCCGGGTGAGGCGCGCCTTTCGAAGGGGAGGGATTTGAATTTCGGCTGCATTGAGGGTAGCTGCCCGCTGTTGTGGGTTTTTGGAGCCTGAGCCCGAGCGGGGCGTCGGTTCCCGAGGTGGGCAGGAGTCGCTGTGCCCGTGAGGCTGCCTGGCCGAGTCGGAGTGCTGTGGGACGGCGGGGAGCGGGTTTTCCCGGGCGAGGGGCCGATCCCGAGGAAGGGGAGCAGTTCCGAGGCCGTGGCCGGGTGAGGCGCGCCTTTCGGAGGGGAGGAGTTTGAATTTCGGCTGCATTGAGGGTAGCTGCCCCGCTGTGGTGGTTTTTCGGAGCCTGAGCCCGAGCGGGGCGTCGGTTCCCGAGGTGGGCAGGAGTCGCTGTGCCCGTGAGGCTGCCTGGCCGAGTCGGAGTGCTGTGGGACGGCGGGGAGCGGTTTTTCCCGGGCGAGGGGGCGACCCCGAGGAACTCGGCCGGCGGGGAGGCGTTCCGGCCCGGGCGAGGGGCGCGGACCCGACCGGAGACGTCCAAAACCTTGAAAGGGGTAAGCGGGAAAAGGTCAGCAAAGTGCCCGAAGCAGTAAGGCGAAAAAGCCGTCGGAACCTCCGAAAATGTCCAAAAGCGTGAAATCAGTAACCAGGAAAATGCATAAAAATGGCCAAAAGTGTGAAATCAGTAAGCAGGAAAAGTCGGGAAAAGTGTCTAAAAATGCTTGGAAATCTGAGGAAAATGCCCGAAAATGAGGCCCCTCGGTCGGGAGGAGGAAGTCGAAAATCCCCGTGCCCGACGAGGGAAGTCAGTAACCAGAAGGAAAAACTTAGAAAAAAATTCTAAGTGTCAAAAAAAATTCTAAGTGTCAAAAAAAATTCTAAGTGTCAAAAAAAATTCTAAGTGTCAAAAAGAATTCTAAGTGTCAAAAAAATTCTAAGTGTCAAAAAAATTCTAAGTGTCAAAAAAAATTCTAAGTGTCAAAAAAAATTCTAAGTGTCAAAAAAAATTCTAAGTGTCAAAAAAAATTCTAAGTGTCAAAAAAAATTCTAAGTGTCAAAAAAAATTCTAAGTGTCAAAAAAAATTCTAAGTGTCAAAAAAATTCTAAGTGTCAAAAAAAATTCTAAGTGTCAAAAAAAATTCTAAGTGTCAAAAAAAATTCTAAGTGTCAAAAAAAATTCTAAGTGTCAAAAAAATTCTAAGTGTCAAAAAAAATTCTAAGTGTCAAAAAGAATTCTAAGTGTCAAAAAAAATTCTAAGTGTCAAAAAGAATTCTAAGTGTCAAAAAAAATTCTAAGTGTCAGAAAGGGAAATGAGTAACCAAGAAGAGAAATGAGTAACCAAGAAATCAGTAACCAACAGGAGAAATGAGTAACCAAGAAGAGAAATGAGTAACCAAGAAATCAGTAACCAACAGGAGAAATGAGTAACCAACGGGAGAAATGAGTAACCAACGGGAGAAATGAGTAACCAACGGGAGAAGTCAGTAACCAACGGGAGAAATCAGTAACCAAAGGGAGAAGTCAGTAACCAACGGGAGAAATCAGTAACCAACAAGAGAAATGAGTAACCAACGGGAGAAATCAGTAACCAAAGGGAGAAGTCAGTAACCAACGGGAGAAATCAGTAACCAAGCTTATTTTTGGTTGGTTACTGACTTCTCCGTTCAACTTGGAGCTGCCCTTGTGCACGATCAAGGAGGGGTATTATCCGCCACGGGGGCTTAATTTTCGCCTAAGGGGAGCGATTTGGAGGCCGTGGCCGGGTGAGGCGCGCCTTTCGAAGGGGAGGGATTTGAATTTCGGCTGCATTGAGGGTAGCTGCCCGCTGTTGTGGGTTTTTGGAGCCTGAGCCCGTTCAACTTGGAGCTGCCCTTGTGCACGATCAAGGAGGGGTATTATCGGCCACGGGGGCTTAATTTTCGCCTAAGGGGAGCGATTTGGAGGCCGTGGCCGGGTGAGGCGCGCCTTTCGAAGGGGAGGGATTTGAATTTCGGCTGCATTGAGGGTAGCTGCCCGCTGTTGTGGGTTTTTGGAGCCTGAGCCCGTTCAACTTGGAGCTGCCCTTGTGCACGATCAAGGAGGGGTATTATCGGCCACGGGGGCTTAATTTTCGCCTAAGGGGAGCGATTTGGAGGCCGTGGCCGGGTGAGGCGCGCCTTTCGAAGGGGAGGGATTTGAATTTCGGCTGCATTGAGGGTAGCTGCCCGCTGTTGTGGGTTTTTGGAGCCTGAGCCCGAGCGGGGCGTCGGTTCCCGAGGTGGGCAGGAGTCGCTGTGCCCGTGAGGCTGCCTGGCCGAGTCGGAGTGCTGTGGGACGGCGGGGAGCGGGTTTTCCCGGGCGAGGGGCCGATCCCGAGGAAGGGGAGCAGTTCCGAGGCCGTGGCCGGGTGAGGCGCGCCTCTCGAAGGGGAGGAATTTGAATTTCGGCTGCATTGAGGGTAGCTGCCCCGCTGTGGTGGTTTTTCGGAGCCTGAGCCCGAGCGGGGCGTCGGTTCCCGAGGTGGGCAGGAGTCGCTGTGCCCGTGAGGCTGCCTGGCCGAGTCGGAGTGCTGTGGGACGGCGGGGAGCGGGTTTTCCCGGGCGAGGGGGCGATCCCGAGGAAGGGGAGCGATTTGGAGGCCGTGGCCGGGTGAGGCGCGCCTTTCGGAGGGGAGGAATTTGAATTTCGGCTGCATTGAGGGTAGCTGCCCGCTGTTGTGGGTTTTTGGAGCCTGAGCCCGAGCGGGGCGTCGGTTCCCGAGGTGGGCAGGAGTCGCTGTGCCCGTGAGGCTGCCTGGCCGAGTCGGAGTGCTGTGGGACGGCGGGGAGCGGGTTTTCCCGGGCGAGGGGCCGATCCCGAGGAAGGGGAGCAGTTCCGAGGCCGTGGCCGGGTGAGGCGCGCCTTTCGGAGGGGAGGAGTTTGAATTTCGGCTGCATTGAGGGTAGCTGCCCCGCTGTGGTGGTTTTTCGGAGCCTGAGCCCGAGCGGGGCGTCGGTTCCCGAGGTGGGCAGGAGTCGCTGTGCCCGTGAGGCTGCCTGGCCGAGTCGGAGTGCTGTGGGACGGCGGGGAGCGGTTTTTCCCGGGCGAGGGGGCGACCCCGAGGAACTCGGCCGGCGGGGAGGCGTTCCGGCCCGGGCGAGGGGCGCGGACCCGACCGGAGACGTCCAAAACCTTGAAAGGGGTAAGCGGGAAAAGGTCAGCAAAGTGCCCGAAGCAGTAAGGCGAAAAAGCCGTCGGAACCTCCGAAAATGTCCAAAAGCGTGAAATCAGTAACCAGGAAAATGCATAAAAATGGCCAAAAGTGTGAAATCAGTAAGCAGGAAAAGTCGGGAAAAGTGTCTAAAAATGCTTGGAAATCTGAGGAAAATGCCCGAAAATGAGGCCCCTCGGTCGGGAGGAGGAAGTCGAAAATCCCCGTGCCCGACGAGGGAAGTCAGTAACCAGAAGGAAAAACTTAGAAAAAAATTCTAAGTGTCAAAAAAAATTCTAAGTGTCAAAAAAAATTCTAAGTGTCAAAAAAAATTCTAAGTGTCAAAAAGAATTCTAAGTGTCAAAAAAATTCTAAGTGTCAAAAAAATTCTAAGTGTCAAAAAAAATTCTAAGTGTCAAAAAGAATTCTAAGTGTCAAAAAAAATTCTAAGTGTCAAAAAAAATTCTAAGTGTCAAAAAGAATTCTAAGTGTCAAAAAAATTCTAAGTGTCAAAAAAATTCTAAGTGTCAAAAAAAATTCTAAGTGTCAAAAAGAATTCTAAGTGTCAAAAAAAATTCTAAGTGTCAAAAAAAATTCTAAGTGTCAAAAAAAATTCTAAGTGTCAAAAAAAATTCTAAGTGTCAAAAAAAATTCTAAGTGTCAAAAAAAATTCTAAGTGTCAAAAAAATTCTAAGTGTCAAAAAAAATTCTAAGTGTCAAAAAAAATTCTAAGTGTCAAAAAAAATTCTAAGTGTCAAAAAAAATTCTAAGTGTCAAAAAAATTCTAAGTGTCAAAAAAAATTCTAAGTGTCAAAAAAAATTCTAAGTGTCAAAAAAAATTCTAAGTGTCAAAAAGAATTCTAAGTGTCAAAAAAAATTCTAAGTGTCAGAAAGGGAAATGAGTAACCAAGAAGAGAAATGAGTAACCAAGAAATCAGTAACCAACAGGAGAAATGAGTAACCAAGAAGAGAAATGAGTAACCAAGAAATCAGTAACCAACAGGAGAAATGAGTAACCAACGGGAGAAATGAGTAACCAACGGGAGAAATGAGTAACCAACGGGAGAAGTCAGTAACCAACGGGAGAAATCAGTAACCAAAGGGAGAAGTCAGTAACCAACGGGAGAAATCAGTAACCAACAAGAGAAATGAGTAACCAACGGGAGAAATCAGTAACCAAAGGGAGAAGTCAGTAACCAACGGGAGAAATCAGTAACCAAGCTTATTTTTGGTTGGTTACTGACTTCTCCGTTCAACTTGGAGCTGCCCTTGTGCACGATCAAGGAGGGGTATTATCCGCCACGGGGGCTTAATTTTCGCCTAAGGGGAGCGATTTGGAGGCCGTGGCCGGGTGAGGCGCGCCTCTCGAAGGGGAGGAATTTGAATTTCGGCTGCATTGAGGGTAGCTGCCCCGCTGTGGTGGTTTTTCGGAGCCTGAGCCCGAGCGGGGCGTCGGTTCCCGAGGTGGGCAGGAGTCGCTGTGCCCGTGAGGCTGCCTGGCCGAGTCGGAGTGCTGTGGGACGGCGGGGAGCGGGTTTTCCCGGGCGAGGGGGCGATCCCGAGGAAGGGGAGCGATTTGGAGGCCGTGGCCGGGTGAGGCGCGCCTTTCGGAGGGGAGGAATTTGAATTTCGGCTGCATTGAGGGTAGCTGCCCGCTGTTGTGGGTTTTCGGAGCCTGAGCCCGAGCGGGGCGTCGGTTCCCGAGGTGGGCAGGAGTCGCTGTGCCCGTGAGGCTGCCTGGCCGAGTCGGAGTGCTGTGGGACGGCGGGGAGCGGGTTTTCCCGGGCGAGGGGCCGATCCCGAGGAAGGGGAGCAGTTCCGAGGCCGTGGCCGGGTGAGGCGCGCCTTTCGGAGGGGAGGAGTTTGAATTTCGGCTGCATTGAGGGTAGCTGCCCCGCTGTGGTGGTTTTTCGGAGCCTGAGCCCGAGCGGGGCGTCGGTTCCCGAGGTGGGCAGGAGTCGCTGTGCCCGTGAGGCTGCCTGGCCGAGTCGGAGTGCTGTGGGACGGCGGGGAGCGGTTTTTCCCGGGCGAGGGGGCGACCCCGAGGAACTCGGCCGGCGGGGAGGCGTTCCGGCCCGGGCGAGGGGCGCGGACCCGACCGGAGACGTCCAAAACCTTGAAAGGGGTAAGCGGGAAAAGGTCAGCAAAGTGCCCGAAGCAGTAAGGCGAAAAAGCCGTCGGAACCTCCGAAAATGTCCAAAAGCGTGAAATCAGTAACCAGGAAAATGCATAAAAATGGCCAAAAGTGTGAAATCAGTAAGCAGGAAAAGTCGGGAAAAGTGTCTAAAAATGCTTGGAAATCTGAGGAAAATGCCCGAAAATGAGGCCCCTCGGTCGGGAGGAGGAAGTCGAAAATCCCCGTGCCCGACGAGGGAAGTCAGTAACCAGAAGGAAAAACTTAGAAAAAAATTCTAAGTGTCAAAAAAAATTCTAAGTGTCAAAAAAAATTCTAAGTGTCAAAAAAAATTCTAAGTGTCAAAAAGAATTCTAAGTGTCAAAAAAATTCTAAGTGTCAAAAAAATTCTAAGTGTCAAAAAAAATTCTAAGTGTCAAAAAGAATTCTAAGTGTCAAAAAAAATTCTAAGTGTCAAAAAAAATTCTAAGTGTCAAAAAAAATTCTAAGTGTCAAAAAAAATTCTAAGTGTCAAAAAAAATTCTAAGTGTCAAAAAAAATTCTAAGTGTCAAAAAAATTCTAAGTGTCAAAAAAAATTCTAAGTGTCAAAAAAAATTCTAAGTGTCAAAAAAAATTCTAAGTGTCAAAAAAAATTCTAAGTGTCAAAAAAATTCTAAGTGTCAAAAAAAATTCTAAGTGTCAAAAAAAATTCTAAGTGTCAAAAAAAATTCTAAGTGTCAAAAAGAATTCTAAGTGTCAAAAAAAATTCTAAGTGTCAGAAAGGGAAATGAGTAACCAAGAAGAGAAATGAGTAACCAAGAAATCAGTAACCAACAGGAGAAATGAGTAACCAAGAAGAGAAATGAGTAACCAAGAAATCAGTAACCAACAGGAGAAATGAGTAACCAACGGGAGAAATGAGTAACCAACGGGAGAAATGAGTAACCAACGGGAGAAGTCAGTAACCAACGGGAGAAATCAGTAACCAAAGGGAGAAGTCAGTAACCAACGGGAGAAATCAGTAACCAACAAGAGAAATGAGTAACCAACGGGAGAAATCAGTAACCAAAGGGAGAAGTCAGTAACCAACGGGAGAAATCAGTAACCAAGCTTATTTTTGGTTGGTTACTGACTTCTCCGTTCAACTTGGAGCTGCCCTTGTGCACGATCAAGGAGGGGTATTATCCGCCACGGGGGCTTAATTTTCGCCTAAGGGGAGCGATTTGGAGGCCGTGGCCGGGTGAGGCGCGCCTTTCGAAGGGGAGGGATTTGAATTTCGGCTGCATTGAGGGTAGCTGCCCGCTGTTGTGGGTTTTTGGAGCCTGAGCCCGTTCAACTTGGAGCTGCCCTTGTGCACGATCAAGGAGGGGTATTATCGGCCACGGGGGCTTAATTTTCGCCTAAGGGGAGCGATTTGGAGGCCGTGGCCGGGTGAGGCGCGCCTTTCGAAGGGGAGGGATTTGAATTTCGGCTGCATTGAGGGTAGCTGCCCGCTGTTGTGGGTTTTTGGAGCCTGAGCCCGTTCAACTTGGAGCTGCCCTTGTGCACGATCAAGGAGGGGTATTATCGGCCACGGGGGCTTAATTTTCGCCTAAGGGGAGCGATTTGGAGGCCGTGGCCGGGTGAGGCGCGCCTCTCGAAGGGGAGGGATTTGAATTTCGGCTGCATTGAGGGTAGCTGCCCGCTGTTGTGGGTTTTTGGAGCCTGAGCCCGTTCAACTTGGAGCTGCCCTTGTGCACGATCAAGGAGGGGTATTATCGGCCACGGGGGCTTAATTTTCGCCTAAGGGGAGCGATTTGGAGGCCGTGGCCGGGTGAGGCGCGCCTCTCGAAGGGGAGGGATTTGAATTTCGGCTGCATTGAGGGTAGCTGCCCGCTGTTGTGGGTTTTTGGAGCCTGAGCCCGAGCGGGCCGTCGGTTCCCGAGGTGGGCAGGAGTCGCTGTGTCCATTCAACTTGGAGCTGCCCTTGTGCACGATCAAGGAGGGGTATTATCCGCCACGGGGGCTTAATTTTCGCCTAAGGGGAGCGATTTGGAGGCCGTGGCCGGGTGAGGCGCGCCTTTCGAAGGGGAGGAATTTGAATTTCGGCTGCATTGAGGGTAGCTGCCCGCTGTTGTGGGTTTTTGGAGCCTGAGCCCGTTCAACTTGGAGCTGCCCTTGTGCACGATCAAGGAGGGGTATTATCGGCCACGGGGGCTTAATTTTCGCCTAAGGGGAGCGATTTGGAGGCCGTGGCCGGGTGAGGCGCGCCTTTCGAAGGGGAGGGATTTGAATTTCGGCTGCATTGAGGGTAGCTGCCCGCTGTTGTGGGTTTTTGGAGCCTGAGCCCGTTCAACTTGGAGCTGCCCTTGTGCACGATCAAGGAGGGGTATTATCGGCCACGGGGGCTTAATTTTCGCCTAAGGGGAGCGATTTGGAGGCCGTGGCCGGGTGAGGCGCGCCTTTCGAAGGGGAGGGATTTGAATTTCGGCTGCATTGAGGGTAGCTGCCCGCTGTTGTGGGTTTTTGGAGCCTGAGCCCGTTCAACTTGGAGCTGCCCTTGTGCACGATCAAGGAGGGGTATTATCGGCCACGGGGGCTTAATTTTCGCCTAAGGGGAGCGATTTGGAGGCCGTGGCCGGGTGAGGCGCGCCTTTCGAAGGGGAGGGATTTGAATTTCGGCTGCATTGAGGGTAGCTGCCCGCTGTTGTGGGTTTTTGGAGCCTGAGCCCGTTCAACTTGGAGCTGCCCTTGTGCACGATCAAGGAGGGGTATTATCGGGCACGGGGGCTTAATTTTCGCCTAAGGGGAGCGATTTGGAGGCCGTGGCCGGGTGAGGCGCGCCTTTCGAAGGGGAGGGATTTGAATTTCGGCTGCATTGAGGGTAGCTGCCCGCTGTTGTGGGTTTTTGGAGCCTGAGCCCGTTCAACTTGGAGCTGCCCTTGTGCACGATCAAGGAGGGGTATTATCCGCCACGGGGGCTTAATTTTCGCCTAAGGGGAGCGATTTGGAGGCCGTGGCCGGGTGAGGCGCGCCTTTCGAAGGGGAGGGATTTGAATTTCGGCTGCATTGAGGGTAGCTGCCCGCTGTTGTGGGTTTTCGGAGCCTGAGCCCGTTCAACTTGGAGCTGCCCTTGTGCACGATCAAGGAGGGGTATTATCCGCCACGGGGGCTTAATTTTCGCCTAAGGGGAGCGATTTGGAGGCCGTGGCCGGGTGAGGCGCGCCTTTCGAAGGGGAGGAATTTCAATTTCGGCTGCATTGAGGGTAGCTGCCCGCTGTTGTGGGTTTTTGGAGCCTGAGCACGACCGGGGCGTCGGTTCTCGAGGTGGGCAGGAGTCGCTGTGCCCGTGAGGCTGCCTGGCCGAGTCGGAGTGCTGTGGGACGGCGGGCGGTGGTATTTAACCGGGCGAGGGGGCGATCCCGAGGAAGGGGAGCAATTTGGAGGCCGTGGCCGGGTGAGGCGCGCCTATCGAAGGGGAGGAATTTGAATTTCGGCTGCAGTGAGGGGAGCAATGAGTAGCCAAGAAGTGAAATGAGTTACCAAGAAATCAGTAACCAATGGGAGAAATGAGTAACCAAGAATAGAAATGAGGATCCAAGAAATGAGCGACCAAGAAGAGAAATGAGTAACCAAGAAATCAGTAACCAACAGGAGAAATGAGTAACCAAGAAATCAGTAACCAAGAAGGGAAATGAGTAACCAAGAAATCAATAACCAAGAAGAGAAATGAGTAAACAAGAAGTCAGTAACCAACGGGAGAAATGAGTAACCAAGAAATCAGTAAGCAAGAAGAGAAATGAGTAACCAACAGGAGAAATGAGTAACCAACGGGAGAAATGAGTAACCAACGGGAGAAATGAGTAACCAACGGGAGAAGTCAGTAACCAACGGGAGAAATGAGTAACCAAGAAGAGAAATGAGTAACCAAGAAATCAGTAACCAACAGGAGAAATGAGTAACCAAGAAGAGAAATGAGTAACCAAGAAGTCAGTAACCAAGGGGAGAAATGAGTAACCAGGAAATCAGTAAGCAAGAAGAGAAATGAGTAACCAAGAAATCAATAACCAAGAAGCGAAATGAGTAACCAACAAGCCAGTAACCAACGGGAGAAATGAGTAACCAAGAAGAGAAATGAGTAACCAAGAAATCAGTAACCAAGAACATAAATGAGTAACCAAGAAGTCAGTAACCAACGGGAGAAATGAGTAACCAAGAAGAGAAATGAGTAACCAAGAAATCAGTAACCAAGAAGAGAAATGAGTAACCAAGAAGTCAGTAACCAACGGGAGAAATGAGTAACCAACAGGAGAAATGAGTAACCAAGAAATCAGTAACCAACAGGAGAAATGAGTAACCAACAGGAGAAATGAGTAACCAAGAAGAGAAATGAGTAACCAAGAAATCAGTAACCAACAGGAGAAATGAGTAACCAAGAAGAGAAATGAGTAACCAAGAAATCAGTAACCAACAGGCGAAATGAGTAACCAACGGGAGAAATGAGTAACCAAGAAATCAGTAACCAAGAAGAGAAATGAGTAACCAAGAAGTCAGTAACCAACGGGAGAAATGAGTAACCAAGAAGAGAAATGAGTAACCAAGAAATCAGTAACCAACAGGAGAAATGAGTAACCAACAGGAGAAATGAGTAACCAAGAAGAGAAATGAGTAACCAAGAAATCAGTAACCAACAGGAGAAATGAGTAACCAACGGGAGAAATGAGTAACCAAGAAATCAGTCACCAACAGGAGAAATGAGTAACCAACGGGAGAAATGAGTAACCAACGGGAGAAGTCAGTAACCAACGGGAGAAATCAGTAACCAAAGGGAGAAGTCAGTAACCAACGGGAGAAATCAGTAACCAAAGGGAGAAGTCAGTAACCAACGGGAGAAATCAGTAACCAACGGGAGAAGTCAGTAACCAACAAGAGAAATGAGTAACCAACGGGAGAAATCAGTAACCAAAGGGAGAAGTCAGTAACCAACGGGAGAAATCAGTAACCAAGCTTATTTTTGGTTGGTTACTGACTTCTCCGTTCAACTTGGAGCTGCCCTTGTGCACGATCAAGGAGGGGTATTATCGGCCACGGGGGCTTAATTTTCGCCTAAGGGGAGCGATTTGGAGGCCGTGGCCGGGTGAGGCGCGCCTTTCGAAGGGGAGGAATTTCAATTTCGGCTGCATTGAGGGTAGCTGCCCGCTGTTGTGGGTTTTTGGAGCCTGAGCCCGAGCGGGCCGTCGGTTCCCGAGGTGGGCAGGAGTCGCTGTGTCCATTCAACTTGGAGCTGCCCTTGTGCACGATCAAGGAGGGGTATTATCCGCCACGGGGGCTTAATTTTCGCCTAAGGGGAGCGATTTGGAGGCCGTGGCCGGGTGAGGCGCGCCTTTCGAAGGGGAGGAATTTGAATTTCGGCTGCATTGAGGGTAGCTGCCCGCTGTTGTGGGTTTTTGGAGCCTGAGCCCGTTCAACTTGGAGCTGCCCTTGTGCACGATCAAGGAGGGGTATTATCGGCCACGGGGGCTTAATTTTCGCCTAAGGGGAGCGATTTGGAGGCCGTGGCCGGGTGAGGCGCGCCTTTCGAAGGGGAGGGATTTGAATTTCGGCTGCATTGAGGGTAGCTGCCCGCTGTTGTGGGTTTTTGGAGCCTGAGCCCGTTCAACTTGGAGCTGCCCTTGTGCACGATCAAGGAGGGGTATTATCGGCCACGGGGGCTTAATTTTCGCCTAAGGGGAGCGATTTGGAGGCCGTGGCCGGGTGAGGCGCGCCTTTCGAAGGGGAGGGATTTGAATTTCGGCTGCATTGAGGGTAGCTGCCCGCTGTTGTGGGTTTTTGGAGCCTGAGCCCGTTCAACTTGGAGCTGCCCTTGTGCACGATCAAGGAGGGGTATTATCGGCCACGGGGGCTTAATTTTCGCCTAAGGGGAGCGATTTGGAGGCCGTGGCCGGGTGAGGCGCGCCTTTCGAAGGGGAGGGATTTGAATTTCGGCTGCATTGAGGGTAGCTGCCCGCTGTTGTGGGTTTTTGGAGCCTGAGCCCGTTCAACTTGGAGCTGCCCTTGTGCACGATCAAGGAGGGGTATTATCGGCCACGGGGGCTTAATTTTCGCCTAAGGGGAGCGATTTGGAGGCCGTGGCCGGGTGAGGCGCGCCTCTCGAAGGGGAGGGATTTGAATTTCGGCTGCATTGAGGGTAGCTGCCCGCTGTTGTGGGTTTTTGGAGACTGAGCCCGTTCAACTTGGAGCTGCCCTTGTGCACGATCAAGGAGGGGTATTATCGGCCACGGGGGCTTAATTTTCGCCTAAGGGGAGCGATTTGGAGGCCGTGGCCGGGTGAGGCGCGCCTCTCGAAGGGGAGGGATTTGAATTTCGGCTGCATTGAGGGTAGCTGCCCCGCTGTGGTGGTTTTTCGGAGCCTGAGCCCGAGCGGGGCGTCGGTTCCCGAGGTGGGCAGGAGTCGCTGTGCCCGTGAGGCTGCCTGGCCGAGTCGGAGTGCTGTGGGACGGCGGGGAGCGGGTTTTCCCGGGCGAGGGGGCGATCCCGAGGAAGGGGAGCGATTTGGAGGCCGTGGCCGGGTGAGGCGCGCCTTTCGGAGGGGAGGAATTTGAATTTCGGCTGCATTGAGGGTAGCTGCCCGCTGTTGTGGGTTTTCGGAGCCTGAGCCCGAGCGGGGCGTCGGTTCCCGAGGTGGGCAGGAGTCGCTGTGCCCGTGAGGCTGCCTGGCCGAGTCGGAGTGCTGTGGGACGGCGGGGAGCGGGTTTTCCCGGGCGAGGGGCCGATCCCGAGGAAGGGGAGCAGTTCCGAGGCCGTGGCCGGGTGAGGCGCGCCTTTCGGAGGGGAGGAGTTTGAATTTCGGCTGCATTGAGGGTAGCTGCCCCGCTGTGGTGGTTTTTCGGAGCCTGAGCCCGAGCGGGGCGTCGGTTCCCGAGGTGGGCAGGAGTCGCTGTGCCCGTGAGGCTGCCTGGCCGAGTCGGAGTGCTGTGGGACGGCGGGGAGCGGTTTTTCCCGGGCGAGGGGGCGACCCCGAGGAACTCGGCCGGCGGGGAGGCGTTCCGGCCCGGGCGAGGGGCGCGGACCCGACCGGAGACGTCCAAAACCTTGAAAGGGGTAAGCGGGAAAAGGTCAGCAAAGTGCCCGAAGCAGTAAGGCGAAAAAGCCGTCGGAACCTCCGAAAATGTCCAAAAGCGTGAAATCAGTAACCAGGAAAATGCATAAAAATGGCCAAAAGTGTGAAATCAGTAAGCAGGAAAAGTCGGGAAAAGTGTCTAAAAATGCTTGGAAATCTGAGGAAAATGCCCGAAAATGAGGCCCCTCGGTCGGGAGGAGGAAGTCGAAAATCCCCGTGCCCGACGAGGGAAGTCAGTAACCAGAAGGAAAAACTTAGAAAAAAATTCTAAGTGTCAAAAAAAATTCTAAGTGTCAAAAAAAATTCTAAGTGTCAAAAAAAATTCTAAGTGTCAAAAAAATTCTAAGTGTCAAAAAAATTCTAAGTGTCAAAAAAAATTCTAAGTGTCAAAAAGAATTCTAAGTGTCAAAAAAAATTCTAAGTGTCAAAAAAAATTCTAAGTGTCAAAAAAATTCTAAGTGTCAAAAAAAATTCTAAGTGTCAAAAAAAATTCTAAGTGTCAAAAAAAATTCTAAGTGTCAAAAAAAATTCTAAGTGTCAAAAAAAATTCTAAGTGTCAAAAAAAATTCTAAGTGTCAAAAAAAATTCTAAGTGTCAAAAAAAATTCTAAGTGTCAAAAAGAATTCTAAGGGTCAAAAAAAATTCTAAGTGTCAAAAAAAATTCTAAGTGTCAAAAAGAATTCTAAGTGTCAAAAAAAATTCTAAGTGTCAAAAAGAATTCTAAGTGTCAAAAAAAATTCTAAGTGTCAGAAAGGGAAATGAGTAACCAAGAAGAGAAATGAGTAACCAAGAAATCAGTAACCAACAGGAGAAATGAGTAACCAAGAAGAGAAATGAGTAACCAAGAAATCAGTAACCAACAGGAGAAATGAGTAACCAACGGGAGAAATGAGTAACCAACGGGAGAAATGAGTAACCAACGGGAGAAGTCAGTAACCAACGGGAGAAATCAGTAACCAAAGGGAGAAGTCAGTAACCAACGGGAGAAATCAGTAACCAACAAGAGAAATGAGTAACCAACGGGAGAAATCAGTAACCAAAGGGAGAAGTCAGTAACCAACGGGAGAAATCAGTAACCAAGCTTATTTTTGGTTGGTTACTGACTTCTCCGTTCAACTTGGAGCTGCCCTTGTGCACGATCAAGGAGGGGTATTATCGGCCACGGGGGCTTAATTTTCGCCTAAGGGGAGCGATTTGGAGGCCGTGGCCGGGTGAGGCGCGCCTTTCGAAGGGGAGGGATTTGAATTTCGGCTGCATTGAGGGTAGCTGCCCGCTGTTGTGGGTTTTTGGAGCCTGAGCCCGTTCAACTTGGAGCTGCCCTTGTGCACGATCAAGGAGGGGTATTATCGGCCACGGGGGCTTAATTTTCGCCTAAGGGGAGCGATTTGGAGGCCGTGGCCGGGTGAGGCGCGCCTCTCGAAGGGGAGGGATTTGAATTTCGGCTGCATTGAGGGTAGCTGCCCGCTGTTGTGGGTTTTTGGAGCCTGAGCCCGTTCAACTTGGAGCTGCCCTTGTGCACGATCAAGGAGGGGTATTATCGGCCACGGGGGCTTAATTTTCGCCTAAGGGGAGCGATTTGGAGGCCGTGGCCGGGTGAGGCGCGCCTCTCGAAGGGGAGGAATTTGAATTTCGGCTGCATTGAGGGTAGCTGCCCCGCTGTGGTGGTTTTTCGGAGCCTGAGCCCGAGCGGGGCGTCGGTTCCCGAGGTGGGCAGGAGTCGCTGTGCCCGTGAGGCTGCCTGGCCGAGTCGGAGTGCTGTGGGACGGCGGGGAGCGGGTTTTCCCGGGCGAGGGGCCGATCCCGAGGAAGGGGAGCGGTTCCGAGGCCGTGGCCGGGTGAGGCGCGCCTCTCGAAGGGGAGGAATTTGAATTTCGGCTGCATTGAGGGTAGCTGCCCCGCTGTGGTGGTTTTTCGGAGCCTGAGCCCGAGCGGGGCGTCGGTTCCCGAGGTGGGCAGGAGTCGCTGTGCCCGTGAGGCTGCCTGGCCGAGTCGGAGTGCTGTGGGACGGCGGGGAGCGGGTTTTCCCTGGCGAGGGGGCGACCCCGAGGAACTCGGCCGGCGGGGAGGCGTTCCGGCCCGGGCGAGGGGCGCGGACCCGACCGGAGACGTCCAAAACCTTGAAAGGGGTAAGCGGGAAAAGGTCAGCAAAGTGCCCGAAGCAGTAAGGCGAAAAAGCCGTCGGAACCTCCGAAAATGTCCAAAAGCGTGAAATCAGTAACCAGGAAAATGCATAAAAATGGCCAAAAGTGTCAAATCAGTAAGCAGGAAAAGTCGGGAAAAGTGTCTAAAAATGCTTGGAAATCTGAGGAAAATGCCCGAAAATGAGGCCCCTCGGTCGGGAGGAGGAAGTCGAAAATCCCCGTGCCCGACGAGGGAAGTCAGTAACCAGAAGGAAAAACTTAGAAAAAAATTCTAAGTGTCAAAAAAAATTCTAAGTGTCAAAAAAAATTCTAAGTGTCAAAAAAAATTCTAAGTGTCAAAAAGAATTCTAAGTGTCAAAAAAATTCGAAGTGTCAAAAAAAATTCTAAGTGTCAAAAAAAATTCTAAGTGTCAAAAAAAATTCTAAGTGTCAAAAAAAATTCTAAGTGTCAAAAAAATTCTAAGTGTCAAAAAAAATTCTAAGTGTCAAAAAAAATTCTAAGTGTCAAAAAAAATTCTAAGTGTCAAAAAAAATTCTAAGTGTCAAAAAGAATTCTAAGTGTCAAAAAAAATTCTAAGTGTCAGAAAGGGAAATGAGTAACCAAGAAGAGAAATGAGTAACCAAGAAATCAGTAACCAACAGGAGAAATGAGTAACCAAGAAGAGAAATGAGTAACCAAGAAATCAGTAACCAACAGGAGAAATGAGTAACCAACGGGAGAAATGAGTAACCAACGGGAGAAATGAGTAACCAACGGGAGAAGTCAGTAACCAACGGGAGAAATCAGTAACCAAAGGGAGAAGTCAGTAACCAACGGGAGAAATCAGTAACCAACAAGAGAAATGAGTAACCAACGGGAGAAATCAGTAACCAAAGGGAGAAGTCAGTAACCAACGGGAGAAATCAGTAACCAAGCTTATTTTTGGTTGGTTACTGACTTCTCCGTTCAACTTGGAGCTGCCCTTGTGCACGATCAAGGAGGGGTATTATCCGCCACGGGGGCTTAATTTTCGCCTAAGGGGAGCGATTTGGAGGCCGTGGCCGGGTGAGGCGCGCCTTTCGAAGGGGAGGGATTTGAATTTCGGCTGCATTGAGGGTAGCTGCCCGCTGTTGTGGGTTTTTGGAGCCTGAGCCCGAGCGGGGCGTCGGTTCCCGAGGTGGGCAGGAGTCGCTGTGCCCGTGAGGCTGCCTGGCCGAGTCGGAGTGCTGTGGGACGGCGGGGAGCGGGTTTTCCCGGGCGAGGGGCCGATCCCGAGGAAGGGGAGCAGTTCCGAGGCCGTGGCCGGGTGAGGCGCGCCTTTCGGAGGGGAGGAGTTTGAATTTCGGCTGCATTGAGGGTAGCTGCCCCGCTGTGGTGGTTTTTCGGAGCCTGAGCCCGAGCGGGGCGTCGGTTCCCGAGGTGGGCAGGAGTCGCTGTGCCCGTGAGGCTGCCTGGCCGAGTCGGAGTGCTGTGGGACGGCGGGGAGCGGTTTTTCCCGGGCGAGGGGGCGACCCCGAGGAACTCGGCCGGCGGGGAGGCGTTCCGGCCCGGGCGAGGGGCGCGGACCCGACCGGAGACGTCCAAAACCTTGAAAGGGGTAAGCGGGAAAAGGTCAGCAAAGTGCCCGAAGCAGTAAGGCGAAAAAGCCGTCGGAACCTCCGAAAATGTCCAAAAGCGTGAAATCAGTAACCAGGAAAATGCATAAAAATGGCCAAAAGTGTGAAATCAGTAAGCAGGAAAAGTCGGGAAAAGTGTCTAAAAATGCTTGGAAATCTGAGGAAAATGCCCGAAAATGAGGCCCCTCGGTCGGGAGGAGGAAGTCGAAAATCCCCGTGCCCGACGAGGGAAGTCAGTAACCAGAAGGAAAAACTTAGAAAAAAATTCTAAGTGTCAAAAAAAATTCTAAGTGTCAAAAAAAATTCTAAGTGTCAAAAAAAATTCTAAGTGTCAAAAAGAATTCTAAGTGTCAAAAAAATTCTAAGTGTCAAAAAAATTCTAAGTGTCAAAAAAAATTCTAAGTGTCAAAAAGAATTCTAAGTGTCAAAAAAAATTCTAAGTGTCAAAAAAAATTCTAAGTGTCAAAAAAAATTCTAAGTGTCAAAAAAAATTCTAAGTGTCAAAAAAAATTCTAAGTGTCAAAAAAAATTCTAAGTGTCAAAAAAATTCTAAGTGTCAAAAAAAATTCTAAGTGTCAAAAAAAATTCTAAGTGTCAAAAAAAATTCTAAGTGTCAAAAAAAATTCTAAGTGTCAAAAAAATTCTAAGTGTCAAAAAAAATTCTAAGTGTCAAAAAGAATTCTAAGTGTCAAAAAAAATTCTAAGTGTCAAAAAGAATTCTAAGTGTCAAAAAAAATTCTAAGTGTCAGAAAGGGAAATGAGTAACCAAGAAGAGAAATGAGTAACCAAGAAATCAGTAACCAACAGGAGAAATGAGTAACCAAGAAGAGAAATGAGTAACCAAGAAATCAGTAACCAACAGGAGAAATGAGTAACCAACGGGAGAAATGAGTAACCAACGGGAGAAATGAGTAACCAACGGGAGAAGTCAGTAACCAACGGGAGAAATCAGTAACCAAAGGGAGAAGTCAGTAACCAACGGGAGAAATCAGTAACCAACAAGAGAAATGAGTAACCAACGGGAGAAATCAGTAACCAAAGGGAGAAGTCAGTAACCAACGGGAGAAATCAGTAACCAAGCTTATTTTTGGTTGGTTACTGACTTCTCCGTTCAACTTGGAGCTGCCCTTGTGCACGATCAAGGAGGGGTATTATCCGCCACGGGGGCTTAATTTTCGCCTAAGGGGAGCGATTTGGAGGCCGTGGCCGGGTGAGGCGCGCCTTTCGAAGGGGAGGGATTTGAATTTCGGCTGCATTGAGGGTAGCTGCCCGCTGTTGTGGGTTTTTGGAGCCTGAGCCCGTTCAACTTGGAGCTGCCCTTGTGCACGATCAAGGAGGGGTATTATCGGCCACGGGGGCTTAATTTTCGCCTAAGGGGAGCGATTTGGAGGCCGTGGCCGGGTGAGGCGCGCCTTTCGAAGGGGAGGGATTTGAATTTCGGCTGCATTGAGGGTAGCTGCCCGCTGTTGTGGGTTTTTGGAGCCTGAGCCCGTTCAACTTGGAGCTGCCCTTGTGCACGATCAAGGAGGGGTATTATCGGCCACGGGGGCTTAATTTTCGCCTAAGGGGAGCGATTTGGAGGCCGTGGCCGGGTGAGGCGCGCCTTTCGAAGGGGAGGGATTTGAATTTCGGCTGCATTGAGGGTAGCTGCCCGCTGTTGTGGGTTTTTGGAGCCTGAGCCCGAGCGGGGCGTCGGTTCCCGAGGTGGGCAGGAGTCGCTGTGCCCGTGAGGCTGCCTGGCCGAGTCGGAGTGCTGTGGGACGGCGGGGAGCGGGTTTTCCCGGGCGAGGGGCCGATCCCGAGGAAGGGGAGCAGTTCCGAGGCCGTGGCCGGGTGAGGCGCGCCTCTCGAAGGGGAGGAATTTGAATTTCGGCTGCATTGAGGGTAGCTGCCCCGCTGTGGTGGTTTTTCGGAGCCTGAGCCCGAGCGGGGCGTCGGTTCCCGAGGTGGGCAGGAGTCGCTGTGCCCGTGAGGCTGCCTGGCCGAGTCGGAGTGCTGTGGGACGGCGGGGAGCGGGTTTTCCCGGGCGAGGGGGCGATCCCGAGGAAGGGGAGCGATTTGGAGGCCGTGGCCGGGTGAGGCGCGCCTTTCGGAGGGGAGGAATTTGAATTTCGGCTGCATTGAGGGTAGCTGCCCGCTGTTGTGGGTTTTTGGAGCCTGAGCCCGAGCGGGGCGTCGGTTCCCGAGGTGGGCAGGAGTCGCTGTGCCCGTGAGGCTGCCTGGCCGAGTCGGAGTGCTGTGGGACGGCGGGGAGCGGGTTTTCCCGGGCGAGGGGCCGATCCCGAGGAAGGGGAGCAGTTCCGAGGCCGTGGCCGGGTGAGGCGCGCCTTTCGGAGGGGAGGAGTTTGAATTTCGGCTGCATTGAGGGTAGCTGCCCCGCTGTGGTGGTTTTTCGGAGCCTGAGCCCGAGCGGGGCGTCGGTTCCCGAGGTGGGCAGGAGTCGCTGTGCCCGTGAGGCTGCCTGGCCGAGTCGGAGTGCTGTGGGACGGCGGGGAGCGGTTTTTCCCGGGCGAGGGGGCGACCCCGAGGAACTCGGCCGGCGGGGAGGCGTTCCGGCCCGGGCGAGGGGCGCGGACCCGACCGGAGACGTCCAAAACCTTGAAAGGGGTAAGCGGGAAAAGGTCAGCAAAGTGCCCGAAGCAGTAAGGCGAAAAAGCCGTCGGAACCTCCGAAAATGTCCAAAAGCGTGAAATCAGTAACCAGGAAAATGCATAAAAATGGCCAAAAGTGTGAAATCAGTAAGCAGGAAAAGTCGGGAAAAGTGTCTAAAAATGCTTGGAAATCTGAGGAAAATGCCCGAAAATGAGGCCCCTCGGTCGGGAGGAGGAAGTCGAAAATCCCCGTGCCCGACGAGGGAAGTCAGTAACCAGAAGGAAAAACTTAGAAAAAAATTCTAAGTGTCAAAAAAAATTCTAAGTGTCAAAAAAAATTCTAAGTGTCAAAAAAAATTCTAAGTGTCAAAAAGAATTCTAAGTGTCAAAAAAATTCTAAGTGTCAAAAAAATTCTAAGTGTCAAAAAAAATTCTAAGTGTCAAAAAGAATTCTAAGTGTCAAAAAAAATTCTAAGTGTCAAAAAAAATTCTAAGTGTCAAAAAGAATTCTAAGTGTCAAAAAGAATTCTAAGTGTCAAAAAAAATTCTAAGTGTCAAAAAAAATTCTAAGTGTCAAAAAAAATTCTAAGTGTCAAAAAAAATTCTAAGTGTCAAAAAAAATTCTAAGTGTCAAAAAAAATTCTAAGTGTCAAAAAAATTCTAAGTGTCAAAAAAAATTCTAAGTGTCAAAAAAAATTCTAAGTGTCAAAAAAAATTCTAAGTGTCAAAAAAAATTCTAAGTGTCAAAAAAATTCTAAGTGTCAAAAAAAATTCTAAGTGTCAAAAAAAATTCTAAGTGTCAAAAAAAATTCTAAGTGTCAAAAAGAATTCTAAGTGTCAAAAAAAATTCTAAGTGTCAGAAAGGGAAATGAGTAACCAAGAAGAGAAATGAGTAACCAAGAAATCAGTAACCAACAGGAGAAATGAGTAACCAAGAAGAGAAATGAGTAACCAAGAAATCAGTAACCAACAGGAGAAATGAGTAACCAACGGGAGAAATGAGTAACCAACGGGAGAAATGAGTAACCAACGGGAGAAGTCAGTAACCAACGGGAGAAATCAGTAACCAAAGGGAGAAGTCAGTAACCAACGGGAGAAATCAGTAACCAACAAGAGAAATGAGTAACCAACGGGAGAAATCAGTAACCAAAGGGAGAAGTCAGTAACCAACGGGAGAAATCAGTAACCAAGCTTATTTTTGGTTGGTTACTGACTTCTCCGTTCAACTTGGAGCTGCCCTTGTGCACGATCAAGGAGGGGTATTATCCGCCACGGGGGCTTAATTTTCGCCTAAGGGGAGCGATTTGGAGGCCGTGGCCGGGTGAGGCGCGCCTCTCGAAGGGGAGGAATTTGAATTTCGGCTGCATTGAGGGTAGCTGCCCCGCTGTGGTGGTTTTTCGGAGCCTGAGCCCGAGCGGGGCGTCGGTTCCCGAGGTGGGCAGGAGTCGCTGTGCCCGTGAGGCTGCCTGGCCGAGTCGGAGTGCTGTGGGACGGCGGGGAGCGGGTTTTCCCGGGCGAGGGGGCGATCCCGAGGAAGGGGAGCGATTTGGAGGCCGTGGCCGGGTGAGGCGCGCCTTTCGGAGGGGAGGAATTTGAATTTCGGCTGCATTGAGGGTAGCTGCCCGCTGTTGTGGGTTTTCGGAGCCTGAGCCCGAGCGGGGCGTCGGTTCCCGAGGTGGGCAGGAGTCGCTGTGCCCGTGAGGCTGCCTGGCCGAGTCGGAGTGCTGTGGGACGGCGGGGAGCGGGTTTTCCCGGGCGAGGGGCCGATCCCGAGGAAGGGGAGCAGTTCCGAGGCCGTGGCCGGGTGAGGCGCGCCTTTCGGAGGGGAGGAGTTTGAATTTCGGCTGCATTGAGGGTAGCTGCCCCGCTGTGGTGGTTTTTCGGAGCCTGAGCCCGAGCGGGGCGTCGGTTCCCGAGGTGGGCAGGAGTCGCTGTGCCCGTGAGGCTGCCTGGCCGAGTCGGAGTGCTGTGGGACGGCGGGGAGCGGTTTTTCCCGGGCGAGGGGGCGACCCCGAGGAACTCGGCCGGCGGGGAGGCGTTCCGGCCCGGGCGAGGGGCGCGGACCCGACCGGAGACGTCCAAAACCTTGAAAGGGGTAAGCGGGAAAAGGTCAGCAAAGTGCCCGAAGCAGTAAGGCGAAAAAGCCGTCGGAACCTCCGAAAATGTCCAAAAGCGTGAAATCAGTAACCAGGAAAATGCATAAAAATGGCCAAAAGTGTGAAATCAGTAAGCAGGAAAAGTCGGGAAAAGTGTCTAAAAATGCTTGGAAATCTGAGGAAAATGCCCGAAAATGAGGCCCCTCGGTCGGGAGGAGGAAGTCGAAAATCCCCGTGCCCGACGAGGGAAGTCAGTAACCAGAAGGAAAAACTTAGAAAAAAATTCTAAGTGTCAAAAAAAATTCTAAGTGTCAAAAAAAATTCTAAGTGTCAAAAAAAATTCTAAGTGTCAAAAAGAATTCTAAGTGTCAAAAAAATTCTAAGTGTCAAAAAAATTCTAAGTGTCAAAAAAAATTCTAAGTGTCAAAAAGAATTCTAAGTGTCAAAAAAAATTCTAAGTGTCAAAAAAAATTCTAAGTGTCAAAAAAAATTCTAAGTGTCAAAAAAAATTCTAAGTGTCAAAAAAAATTCTAAGTGTCAAAAAAAATTCTAAGTGTCAAAAAAATTCTAAGTGTCAAAAAAAATTCTAAGTGTCAAAAAAAATTCTAAGTGTCAAAAAAAATTCTAAGTGTCAAAAAAAATTCTAAGTGTCAAAAAAATTCTAAGTGTCAAAAAAAATTCTAAGTGTCAAAAAAAATTCTAAGTGTCAAAAAAAATTCTAAGTGTCAAAAAGAATTCTAAGTGTCAAAAAAAATTCTAAGTGTCAGAAAGGGAAATGAGTAACCAAGAAGAGAAATGAGTAACCAAGAAATCAGTAACCAACAGGAGAAATGAGTAACCAAGAAGAGAAATGAGTAACCAAGAAATCAGTAACCAACAGGAGAAATGAGTAACCAACGGGAGAAATGAGTAACCAACGGGAGAAATGAGTAACCAACGGGAGAAGTCAGTAACCAACGGGAGAAATCAGTAACCAAAGGGAGAAGTCAGTAACCAACGGGAGAAATCAGTAACCAACAAGAGAAATGAGTAACCAACGGGAGAAATCAGTAACCAAAGGGAGAAGTCAGTAACCAACGGGAGAAATCAGTAACCAAGCTTATTTTTGGTTGGTTACTGACTTCTCCGTTCAACTTGGAGCTGCCCTTGTGCACGATCAAGGAGGGGTATTATCCGCCACGGGGGCTTAATTTTCGCCTAAGGGGAGCGATTTGGAGGCCGTGGCCGGGTGAGGCGCGCCTTTCGAAGGGGAGGGATTTGAATTTCGGCTGCATTGAGGGTAGCTGCCCGCTGTTGTGGGTTTTTGGAGCCTGAGCCCGTTCAACTTGGAGCTGCCCTTGTGCACGATCAAGGAGGGGTATTATCGGCCACGGGGGCTTAATTTTCGCCTAAGGGGAGCGATTTGGAGGCCGTGGCCGGGTGAGGCGCGCCTCTCGAAGGGGAGGGATTTGAATTTCGGCTGCATTGAGGGTAGCTGCCCGCTGTTGTGGGTTTTTGGAGCCTGAGCCCGTTCAACTTGGAGCTGCCCTTGTGCACGATCAAGGAGGGGTATTATCGGCCACGGGGGCTTAATTTTCGCCTAAGGGGAGCGATTTGGAGGCCGTGGCCGGGTGAGGCGCGCCTCTCGAAGGGGAGGAATTTGAATTTCGGCTGCATTGAGGGTAGCTGCCCCGCTGTGGTGGTTTTTCGGAGCCTGAGCCCGAGCGGGGCGTCGGTTCCCGAGGTGGGCAGGAGTCGCTGTGCCCGTGAGGCTGCCTGGCCGAGTCGGAGTGCTGTGGGACGGCGGGGAGCGGGTTTTCCCGGGCGAGGGGCCGATCCCGAGGAAGGGGAGCGGTTCCGAGGCCGTGGCCGGGTGAGGCGCGCCTCTCGAAGGGGAGGAATTTGAATTTCGGCTGCATTGAGGGTAGCTGCCCCGCTGTGGTGGTTTTTCGGAGCCTGAGCCCGAGCGGGGCGTCGGTTCCCGAGGTGGGCAGGAGTCGCTGTGCCCGTGAGGCTGCCTGGCCGAGTCGGAGTGCTGTGGGACGGCGGGGAGCGGGTTTTCCCGGGCGAGGGGCCGATCCCGAGGAAGGGGAGCGATTTGGAGGCCGTGGCCGGGTGAGGCGCGCCTTTCGGAGGGGAGGAATTTGAATTTCGGCTGCATTGAGGGTAGCTGCCCGCTGTTGTGGGTTTTCGGAGCCTGAGCCCGAGCGGGGCGTCGGTTCCCGAGGTGGGCAGGAGTCGCTGTGCCCGTGAGGCTGCCTGGCCGAGTCGGAGTGCTGTGGGACGGCGGGGAGCGGGTTTTCCCGGGCGAGGGGCCGATCCCGAGGAAGGGGAGCAGTTCCGAGGCCGTGGCCGGGTGAGGCGCGCCTTTCGGAGGGGAGGAGTTTGAATTTCGGCTGCATTGAGGGTAGCTGCCCCGCTGTGGTGGTTTTTCGGAGCCTGAGCCCGAGCGGGGCGTCGGTTCCCGAGGTGGGCAGGAGTCGCTGTGCCCGTGAGGCTGCCTGGCCGAGTCGGAGTGCTGTGGGACGGCGGGGAGCGGTTTTTCCCGGGCGAGGGGGCGACCCCGAGGAACTCGGCCGGCGGGGAGGCGTTCCGGCCCGGGCGAGGGGCGCGGACCCGACCGGAGACGTCCAAAACCTTGAAAGGGGTAAGCGGGAAAAGGTCAGCAAAGTGCCCGAAGCAGTAAGGCGAAAAAGCCGTCGGAACCTCCGAAAATGTCCAAAAGCGTGAAATCAGTAACCAGGAAAATGCATAAAAATGGCCAAAAGTGTGAAATCAGTAAGCAGGAAAAGTCGGGAAAAGTGTCTAAAAATGCTTGGAAATCTGAGGAAAATGCCCGAAAATGAGGCCCCTCGGTCGGGAGGAGGAAGTCGAAAATCCCCGTGCCCGACGAGGGAAGTCAGTAACCAGAAGGAAAAACTTAGAAAAAAATTCTAAGTGTCAAAAAAAATTCTAAGTGTCAAAAAAAATTCTAAGTGTCAAAAAAAATTCTAAGTGTCAAAAAGAATTCTAAGTGTCAAAAAAATTCTAAGTGTCAAAAAAATTCTAAGTGTCAAAAAAAATTCTAAGTGTCAAAAAGAATTCTAAGTGTCAAAAAAAATTCTAAGTGTCAAAAAAAATTCTAAGTGTCAAAAAAAATTCTAAGTGTCAAAAAAAATTCTAAGTGTCAAAAAAAATTCTAAGTGTCAAAAAAAATTCTAAGTGTCAAAAAAATTCTAAGTGTCAAAAAAAATTCTAAGTGTCAAAAAAAATTCTAAGTGTCAAAAAAAATTCTAAGTGTCAAAAAAAATTCTAAGTGTCAAAAAAATTCTAAGTGTCAAAAAAAATTCTAAGTGTCAAAAAGAATTCTAAGTGTCAAAAAAAATTCTAAGTGTCAAAAAGAATTCTAAGTGTCAAAAAAAATTCTAAGTGTCAGAAAGGGAAATGAGTAACCAAGAAGAGAAATGAGTAACCAAGAAATCAGTAACCAACAGGAGAAATGAGTAACCAAGAAGAGAAATGAGTAACCAAGAAATCAGTAACCAACAGGAGAAATGAGTAACCAACGGGAGAAATGAGTAACCAACGGGAGAAATGAGTAACCAACGGGAGAAGTCAGTAACCAACGGGAGAAATCAGTAACCAAAGGGAGAAGTCAGTAACCAACGGGAGAAATCAGTAACCAACAAGAGAAATGAGTAACCAACGGGAGAAATCAGTAACCAAAGGGAGAAGTCAGTAACCAACGGGAGAAATCAGTAACCAAGCTTATTTTTGGTTGGTTACTGACTTCTCCGTTCAACTTGGAGCTGCCCTTGTGCACGATCAAGGAGGGGTATTATCCGCCACGGGGGCTTAATTTTCGCCTAAGGGGAGCGATTTGGAGGCCGTGGCCGGGTGAGGCGCGCCTTTCGAAGGGGAGGGATTTGAATTTCGGCTGCATTGAGGGTAGCTGCCCGCTGTTGTGGGTTTTTGGAGCCTGAGCCCGTTCAACTTGGAGCTGCCCTTGTGCACGATCAAGGAGGGGTATTATCGGCCACGGGGGCTTAATTTTCGCCTAAGGGGAGCGATTTGGAGGCCGTGGCCGGGTGAGGCGCGCCTTTCGAAGGGGAGGGATTTGAATTTCGGCTGCATTGAGGGTAGCTGCCCGCTGTTGTGGGTTTTTGGAGCCTGAGCCCGTTCAACTTGGAGCTGCCCTTGTGCACGATCAAGGAGGGGTATTATCGGCCACGGGGGCTTAATTTTCGCCTAAGGGGAGCGATTTGGAGGCCGTGGCCGGGTGAGGCGCGCCTTTCGAAGGGGAGGGATTTGAATTTCGGCTGCATTGAGGGTAGCTGCCCGCTGTTGTGGGTTTTTGGAGCCTGAGCCCGAGCGGGGCGTCGGTTCCCGAGGTGGGCAGGAGTCGCTGTGCCCGTGAGGCTGCCTGGCCGAGTCGGAGTGCTGTGGGACGGCGGGGAGCGGGTTTTCCCGGGCGAGGGGCCGATCCCGAGGAAGGGGAGCAGTTCCGAGGCCGTGGCCGGGTGAGGCGCGCCTCTCGAAGGGGAGGAATTTGAATTTCGGCTGCATTGAGGGTAGCTGCCCCGCTGTGGTGGTTTTTCGGAGCCTGAGCCCGAGCGGGGCGTCGGTTCCCGAGGTGGGCAGGAGTCGCTGTGCCCGTGAGGCTGCCTGGCCGAGTCGGAGTGCTGTGGGACGGCGGGGAGCGGGTTTTCCCGGGCGAGGGGGCGATCCCGAGGAAGGGGAGCGATTTGGAGGCCGTGGCCGGGTGAGGCGCGCCTTTCGGAGGGGAGGAATTTGAATTTCGGCTGCATTGAGGGTAGCTGCCCGCTGTTGTGGGTTTTTGGAGCCTGAGCCCGAGCGGGGCGTCGGTTCCCGAGGTGGGCAGGAGTCGCTGTGCCCGTGAGGCTGCCTGGCCGAGTCGGAGTGCTGTGGGACGGCGGGGAGCGGGTTTTCCCGGGCGAGGGGCCGATCCCGAGGAAGGGGAGCAGTTCCGAGGCCGTGGCCGGGTGAGGCGCGCCTTTCGGAGGGGAGGAGTTTGAATTTCGGCTGCATTGAGGGTAGCTGCCCCGCTGTGGTGGTTTTTCGGAGCCTGAGCCCGAGCGGGGCGTCGGTTCCCGAGGTGGGCAGGAGTCGCTGTGCCCGTGAGGCTGCCTGGCCGAGTCGGAGTGCTGTGGGACGGCGGGGAGCGGTTTTTCCCGGGCGAGGGGGCGACCCCGAGGAACTCGGCCGGCGGGGAGGCGTTCCGGCCCGGGCGAGGGGCGCGGACCCGACCGGAGACGTCCAAAACCTTGAAAGGGGTAAGCGGGAAAAGGTCAGCAAAGTGCCCGAAGCAGTAAGGCGAAAAAGCCGTCGGAACCTCCGAAAATGTCCAAAAGCGTGAAATCAGTAACCAGGAAAATGCATAAAAATGGCCAAAAGTGTGAAATCAGTAAGCAGGAAAAGTCGGGAAAAGTGTCTAAAAATGCTTGGAAATCTGAGGAAAATGCCCGAAAATGAGGCCCCTCGGTCGGGAGGAGGAAGTCGAAAATCCCCGTGCCCGACGAGGGAAGTCAGTAACCAGAAGGAAAAACTTAGAAAAAAATTCTAAGTGTCAAAAAAAATTCTAAGTGTCAAAAAAAATTCTAAGTGTCAAAAAAAATTCTAAGTGTCAAAAAGAATTCTAAGTGTCAAAAAAATTCTAAGTGTCAAAAAAATTCTAAGTGTCAAAAAAAATTCTAAGTGTCAAAAAGAATTCTAAGTGTCAAAAAAAATTCTAAGTGTCAAAAAAAATTCTAAGTGTCAAAAAGAATTCTAAGTGTCAAAAAAATTCTAAGTGTCAAAAAAATTCTAAGTGTCAAAAAAAATTCTAAGTGTCAAAAAGAATTCTAAGTGTCAAAAAAAATTCTAAGTGTCAAAAAAAATTCTAAGTGTCAAAAAAAATTCTAAGTGTCAAAAAAAATTCTAAGTGTCAAAAAAAATTCTAAGTGTCAAAAAAAATTCTAAGTGTCAAAAAAATTCTAAGTGTCAAAAAAAATTCTAAGTGTCAAAAAAAATTCTAAGTGTCAAAAAAAATTCTAAGTGTCAAAAAAAATTCTAAGTGTCAAAAAAATTCTAAGTGTCAAAAAAAATTCTAAGTGTCAAAAAAAATTCTAAGTGTCAAAAAAAATTCTAAGTGTCAAAAAGAATTCTAAGTGTCAAAAAAAATTCTAAGTGTCAGAAAGGGAAATGAGTAACCAAGAAGAGAAATGAGTAACCAAGAAATCAGTAACCAACAGGAGAAATGAGTAACCAAGAAGAGAAATGAGTAACCAAGAAATCAGTAACCAACAGGAGAAATGAGTAACCAACGGGAGAAATGAGTAACCAACGGGAGAAATGAGTAACCAACGGGAGAAGTCAGTAACCAACGGGAGAAATCAGTAACCAAAGGGAGAAGTCAGTAACCAACGGGAGAAATCAGTAACCAACAAGAGAAATGAGTAACCAACGGGAGAAATCAGTAACCAAAGGGAGAAGTCAGTAACCAACGGGAGAAATCAGTAACCAAGCTTATTTTTGGTTGGTTACTGACTTCTCCGTTCAACTTGGAGCTGCCCTTGTGCACGATCAAGGAGGGGTATTATCCGCCACGGGGGCTTAATTTTCGCCTAAGGGGAGCGATTTGGAGGCCGTGGCCGGGTGAGGCGCGCCTCTCGAAGGGGAGGAATTTGAATTTCGGCTGCATTGAGGGTAGCTGCCCCGCTGTGGTGGTTTTTCGGAGCCTGAGCCCGAGCGGGGCGTCGGTTCCCGAGGTGGGCAGGAGTCGCTGTGCCCGTGAGGCTGCCTGGCCGAGTCGGAGTGCTGTGGGACGGCGGGGAGCGGGTTTTCCCGGGCGAGGGGGCGATCCCGAGGAAGGGGAGCGATTTGGAGGCCGTGGCCGGGTGAGGCGCGCCTTTCGGAGGGGAGGAATTTGAATTTCGGCTGCATTGAGGGTAGCTGCCCGCTGTTGTGGGTTTTCGGAGCCTGAGCCCGAGCGGGGCGTCGGTTCCCGAGGTGGGCAGGAGTCGCTGTGCCCGTGAGGCTGCCTGGCCGAGTCGGAGTGCTGTGGGACGGCGGGGAGCGGGTTTTCCCGGGCGAGGGGCCGATCCCGAGGAAGGGGAGCAGTTCCGAGGCCGTGGCCGGGTGAGGCGCGCCTTTCGGAGGGGAGGAGTTTGAATTTCGGCTGCATTGAGGGTAGCTGCCCCGCTGTGGTGGTTTTTCGGAGCCTGAGCCCGAGCGGGGCGTCGGTTCCCGAGGTGGGCAGGAGTCGCTGTGCCCGTGAGGCTGCCTGGCCGAGTCGGAGTGCTGTGGGACGGCGGGGAGCGGTTTTTCCCGGGCGAGGGGGCGACCCCGAGGAACTCGGCCGGCGGGGAGGCGTTCCGGCCCGGGCGAGGGGCGCGGACCCGACCGGAGACGTCCAAAACCTTGAAAGGGGTAAGCGGGAAAAGGTCAGCAAAGTGCCCGAAGCAGTAAGGCGAAAAAGCCGTCGGAACCTCCGAAAATGTCCAAAAGCGTGAAATCAGTAACCAGGAAAATGCATAAAAATGGCCAAAAGTGTGAAATCAGTAAGCAGGAAAAGTCGGGAAAAGTGTCTAAAAATGCTTGGAAATCTGAGGAAAATGCCCGAAAATGAGGCCCCTCGGTCGGGAGGAGGAAGTCGAAAATCCCCGTGCCCGACGAGGGAAGTCAGTAACCAGAAGGAAAAACTTAGAAAAAAATTCTAAGTGTCAAAAAAAATTCTAAGTGTCAAAAAAAATTCTAAGTGTCAAAAAAAATTCTAAGTGTCAAAAAGAATTCTAAGTGTCAAAAAAATTCTAAGTGTCAAAAAAATTCTAAGTGTCAAAAAAAATTCTAAGTGTCAAAAAGAATTCTAAGTGTCAAAAAAAATTCTAAGTGTCAAAAAAAATTCTAAGTGTCAAAAAAAATTCTAAGTGTCAAAAAAAATTCTAAGTGTCAAAAAAAATTCTAAGTGTCAAAAAAAATTCTAAGTGTCAAAAAAATTCTAAGTGTCAAAAAAAATTCTAAGTGTCAAAAAAAATTCTAAGTGTCAAAAAAAATTCTAAGTGTCAAAAAAAATTCTAAGTGTCAAAAAAATTCTAAGTGTCAAAAAAAATTCTAAGTGTCAAAAAAAATTCTAAGTGTCAAAAAAAATTCTAAGTGTCAAAAAGAATTCTAAGTGTCAAAAAAAATTCTAAGTGTCAGAAAGGGAAATGAGTAACCAAGAAGAGAAATGAGTAACCAAGAAATCAGTAACCAACAGGAGAAATGAGTAACCAAGAAGAGAAATGAGTAACCAAGAAATCAGTAACCAACAGGAGAAATGAGTAACCAACGGGAGAAATGAGTAACCAACGGGAGAAATGAGTAACCAACGGGAGAAGTCAGTAACCAACGGGAGAAATCAGTAACCAAAGGGAGAAGTCAGTAACCAACGGGAGAAATCAGTAACCAACAAGAGAAATGAGTAACCAACGGGAGAAATCAGTAACCAAAGGGAGAAGTCAGTAACCAACGGGAGAAATCAGTAACCAAGCTTATTTTTGGTTGGTTACTGACTTCTCCGTTCAACTTGGAGCTGCCCTTGTGCACGATCAAGGAGGGGTATTATCCGCCACGGGGGCTTAATTTTCGCCTAAGGGGAGCGATTTGGAGGCCGTGGCCGGGTGAGGCGCGCCTTTCGAAGGGGAGGGATTTGAATTTCGGCTGCATTGAGGGTAGCTGCCCGCTGTTGTGGGTTTTTGGAGCCTGAGCCCGTTCAACTTGGAGCTGCCCTTGTGCACGATCAAGGAGGGGTATTATCGGCCACGGGGGCTTAATTTTCGCCTAAGGGGAGCGATTTGGAGGCCGTGGCCGGGTGAGGCGCGCCTTTCGAAGGGGAGGGATTTGAATTTCGGCTGCATTGAGGGTAGCTGCCCGCTGTTGTGGGTTTTTGGAGCCTGAGCCCGTTCAACTTGGAGCTGCCCTTGTGCACGATCAAGGAGGGGTATTATCGGCCACGGGGGCTTAATTTTCGCCTAAGGGGAGCGATTTGGAGGCCGTGGCCGGGTGAGGCGCGCCTCTCGAAGGGGAGGGATTTGAATTTCGGCTGCATTGAGGGTAGCTGCCCGCTGTTGTGGGTTTTTGGAGCCTGAGCCCGTTCAACTTGGAGCTGCCCTTGTGCACGATCAAGGAGGGGTATTATCGGCCACGGGGGCTTAATTTTCGCCTAAGGGGAGCGATTTGGAGGCCGTGGCCGGGTGAGGCGCGCCTCTCGAAGGGGAGGGATTTGAATTTCGGCTGCATTGAGGGTAGCTGCCCGCTGTTGTGGGTTTTTGGAGCCTGAGCCCGAGCGGGGCGTCGGTTCCCGAGGTGGGCAGGAGTCGCTGTGCCCGTGAGGCTGCCTGGCCGAGTCGGAGTGCTGTGGGACGGCGGGGAGCGGGTTTTCCCGGGCGAGGGGCCGATCCCGAGGAAGGGGAGCAGTTCCGAGGCCGTGGCCGGGTGAGGCGCGCCTCTCGAAGGGGAGGAATTTGAATTTCGGCTGCATTGAGGGTAGCTGCCCCGCTGTGGTGGTTTTTCGGAGCCTGAGCCCGAGCGGGGCGTCGGTTCCCGAGGTGGGCAGGAGTCGCTGTGCCCGTGAGGCTGCCTGGCCGAGTCGGAGTGCTGTGGGACGGCGGGGAGCGGTTTTTCCCGGGCGAGGGGGCGACCCCGAGGAACTCGGCCGGCGGGGAGGCGTTCCGGCCCGGGCGAGGGGCGCGGACCCGACCGGAGACGTCCAAAACCTTGAAAGGGGTAAGCGGGAAAAGGTCAGCAAAGTGCCCGAAGCAGTAAGGCGAAAAAGCCGTCGGAACCTCCGAAAATGAGTAAAAGCCCGGAAGGAGTAAGGTGGAGAAGTCAGCAAAGTGCCCGAAATGTCCGAAGCAGTAAGGCGAAAAAGCCGTCGGAACCTCCGAAAATGAGTAAAAGCCCGGAAGGAGTAAGCGGGAAAAGTCAGCCAAGTGCCCGAAATGTCCGAAGCAGTAAGGCGAAAAAGCCGTCAGAACCTCCGAAAATGAGTAAAAGCCCGGAAGGAGTAAGCGGGAAAAGTCAGCCAAGTGCCCGAAATGTCCGAAGCAGTAAGGCGAAAAAGCCGTCAGAACCTCCGAAAATGAGTAAAAGCCCGGAAGGAGTAAGCGGGAAAAGTCAGCCAAGTGCCCGAAATGTCCGAAGCAGTAAGGCGAAAAAGCCGTCAGAACCTCCGAAAATGAGTAAAAGCCCGGAAGGAGTAAGCGGGAAAAGTCAGCCAAGTGCCCGAAATGTCCGAAGCAGTAAGGCGAAAAAGCCGTCAGAACCTCCGAAAATGAGTAAAAGCCCGGAAGGAGTAAGCGGGAAAAGTCAGCCAAGTGCCCGAAATGTCCGAAGCAGTAAGGCGAAAAAGCCGTCAGAACCTCCGAAAATGTCCAAAAGCGTGAAATCAGTAACCAGGAAAATGCTTAAAAATGGCCAAAAGTGTGAAATCAGTAAGCAGGAAAAGTCGGGAAAATGCATAAAAATGGCCAAAAGTGTGAAATCAGTAAGCAGGAAAAGTCGGGAAAATGCATAAAAATGGCCAAAAGTGTGAAATCAGTAAGCAGGAAAAGTCGGGAAAAGTGTCTAAAAATGCTTGGAAATCTGAGGAAAATGCCCGAAAATGAGGCCCCTCGGTCGGGAGGAGGAAGTCGAAAATCCCCGTGCCCGACGAGGGAAGTCAGTAACCAGAAGGAAAAACTTAGAAAAAAATTCTAAGTGTCAAAAAAAATTCTAAGTGTCAAAAAAATTCTAAGTGTCAAAAAAAATTCTAAGTGTCAAAAAAAATTCTAAGTGTCAAAAAAAATTCTAAGTGTCAAAAAAATTCTAAGTGTCAAAAAAAATTCTAAGTGTCAAAAAAATTCTAAGTGTCAAAAAAAATTCTAAGTGTCAAAAAAATTCTAAGTGTCAAAAAAATTCTAAGTGTCAAAAAAATTCTAAGTGTCAAAAAAAATTCTAAGTGTCAAAAAAAATTCTAAGTGTCAAAAAAAATTCTAAGTGTCAAAAAAATTCTAAGTGTCAAAAAAAATTCTAAGTGTCAAAAAAAATTCTAAGTGTCAGCGGAGGAAAGTCGGTGGGGAAGGGGAAAAATCCGAAAATCCACGCCGGGTTGGAGTTCCAGGGCCCCGCTGGAGGGGTGGGAATTCGCCCCGGCGCCTTGCCCCGTTGCAATAAAGTGTCCGCAGCCCGAAAACTTTAACTTTGAAAAATCACGGAAGTCGGCAAGGGGGACGATCCGAATACCGTTTGCGGGCTTTCGGTGCCTCATCGTCGGACTGAAATTTCAAATTCGCCCCCAAAGTGCAACTCGTCATTTTCGGCCGGGGGGGTTGGCGGGGTACCCGGAGATTTTCGGGAACACGTTTTTTAGAACAAAATGGCGGCTCGGGACCACTTTGAGACAGGCCCGAGGAACGGTTCCAAAGACGGTGGGCGGCAATTTGGAACTCGTGTGCATGCCAAAGAGCTCTCGGAGGTCGGATTTTGAACACTTTGTCGAATTTTGAACACTTTGTCGAATTTTGAACACTTTGTCGAATTTTGAACACTTTGTCGAATTTCGAACACTTTGTCGAATTTTGAACACTTTGTCGAACATGCGAACACTTTGTCGAACTTTTGAACGCTAACAGTCGAACTTTTGAACGCTAATAGTCGAACTTTCGAACGCTTTGTCGAATTGTGAACATGTTGGCCGTGACATTCGACACTCGGGCGATTAAACACTCGATAATCCGCCCATTTTAAGTTCGACACTCGGGCGATTAAACACTCGATAATCCGCCCATTTTAAGTTCGACACTCGGGCGATTAAACACTCGATAATCCGCCCATTTTAAGTTCGACACACCTGGGCGATTAACACTCGATACTCTGAGCCCATGGTAAGTTCGACAGTCTGGCGATTTTTGTGTTCGATACTCTGAGCTGAATTAAGTTCGACAGTCTGGCGATTTTTGTGTTCGATACTCTGAGCTGAATTAAGTTCGACAGTCTGGCGATTTTTGTGTTCGATACTCAGTGCTGCTTTTAACTTCGACACTCTGGTGGCGATTTGTGTTCCTCGACACTTTGGCGGTTGTGTTCGACATAGTCTTGGCGACTTCCTACCAGACCTTCCGATCTCTTCGCGCCAGTTCTAACTGTCCAAGGCCTCCGGGCCCGAAACGTCGGAGGGCGGGCAAAGGCGGCGCAGCCCGGGGCCGTCGACCCGGAAACGGCCGTCCCCCCTCCGCGGGTAACCTCGTCCTGGCAGGCCAGGCAGGCTCGAGAGCCCGGTTCCCCCGGGAGTAGCACGGAAGGTAGCGGGCTGTCCCTTCGCCTGTGCTAGCCCGGAACAGTCGGCCGGTGTGTGCAGAGAGGGGGGGCCCAGGCGTGCGCCCCCCCGCACGCCCGGCGCGGGGCAGCGACGCGCCGGGACCGGCGAGCTCCCTCGATCGATGCGGCGGCACACGTCCGACGCGGGAGGCCCCTCGCCGTCCCCCCCTCCGCGGGTAACCTCGTCCTGGCAGGCCAGGCAGGCTCGAGAGCCCGGTTCCCCCGGGAGTAGCACGGAAGGTAGCGGGCTGTCCCTTCGCCTGTGCTAGCCCGGAACAGTCGGCCGGTGTGTGCAGAGAGGGGGGGCCCAGGCGTGCGCCCCCCCGCACGCCCGGCGCGGGG
>NW_026728257.1:160000-162016 GCF_030684315.1 Stegostoma tigrinum
ACCAACGGGAGAAATGAGTAACCAACGGGAGAAGTCAGTAACCAACGGGAGAAATCAGTAACCAAAGGGAGAAGTCAGTAACCAACGGGAGAAATCAGTAACCAACAAGAGAAATGAGTAACCAACGGGAGAAATCAGTAACCAAAGGGAGAAGTCAGTAACCAACGGGAGAAATCAGTAACCAAGCTTATTTTTGGTTGGTTACTGACTTCTCCGTTCAACTTGGAGCTGCCCTTGTGCACGATCAAGGAGGGGTATTATCCGCCACGGGGGCTTAATTTTCGCCTAAGGGGAGCGATTTGGAGGCCGTGGCCGGGTGAGGCGCGCCTTTCGAAGGGGAGGGATTTGAATTTCGGCTGCATTGAGGGTAGCTGCCCGCTGTTGTGGGTTTTTGGAGCCTGAGCCCGTTCAACTTGGAGCTGCCCTTGTGCACGATCAAGGAGGGGTATTATCGGCCACGGGGGCTTAATTTTCGCCTAAGGGGAGCGATTTGGAGGCCGTGGCCGGGTGAGGCGCGCCTTTCGAAGGGGAGGGATTTGAATTTCGGCTGCATTGAGGGTAGCTGCCCGCTGTTGTGGGTTTTTGGAGCCTGAGCCCGTTCAACTTGGAGCTGCCCTTGTGCACGATCAAGGAGGGGTATTATCGGCCACGGGGGCTTAATTTTCGCCTAAGGGGAGCGATTTGGAGGCCGTGGCCGGGTGAGGCGCGCCTCTCGAAGGGGAGGGATTTGAATTTCGGCTGCATTGAGGGTAGCTGCCCGCTGTTGTGGGTTTTTGGAGCCTGAGCCCGTTCAACTTGGAGCTGCCCTTGTGCACGATCAAGGAGGGGTATTATCGGCCACGGGGGCTTAATTTTCGCCTAAGGGGAGCGATTTGGAGGCCGTGGCCGGGTGAGGCGCGCCTCTCGAAGGGGAGGGATTTGAATTTCGGCTGCATTGAGGGTAGCTGCCCCGCTGTGGTGGTTTTTCGGAGCCTGAGCCCGAGCGGGGCGTCGGTTCCCGAGGTGGGCAGGAGTCGCTGTGCCCGTGAGGCTGCCTGGCCGAGTCGGAGTGCTGTGGGACGGCGGGGAGCGGGTTTTCCGGGCGAGGGGGCGATCCCGAGGAAGGGGAGCGATTTGGAGGCCGTGGCCGGGTGAGGCGCGCCTTTCGGAGGGGAGGAATTTGAATTTCGGCTGCATTGAGGGTAGCTGCCCGCTGTTGTGGGTTTTCGGAGCCTGAGCCCGAGCGGGGCGTCGGTTCCCGAGGTGGGCAGGAGTCGCTGTGCCCGTGAGGCTGCCTGGCCGAGTCGGAGTGCTGTGGGACGGCGGGGAGCGGGTTTTCCCGGGCGAGGGGCCGATCCCGAGGAAGGGGAGCAGTTCCGAGGCCGTGGCCGGGTGAGGCGCGCCTTTCGGAGGGGAGGAGTTTGAATTTCGGCTGCATTGAGGGTAGCTGCCCCGCTGTGGTGGTTTTTCGGAGCCTGAGCCCGAGCGGGGCGTCGGTTCCCGAGGTGGGCAGGAGTCGCTGTGCCCGTGAGGCTGCCTGGCCGAGTCGGAGTGCTGTGGGACGGCGGGGAGCGGTTTTTCCCGGGCGAGGGGGCGACCCCGAGGAACTCGGCCGGCGGGGAGGCGTTCCGGCCCGGGCGAGGGGCGCGGACCCGACCGGAGACGTCCAAAACCTTGAAAGGGGTAAGCGGGAAAAGGTCAGCAAAGTGCCCGAAGCAGTAAGGCGAAAAAGCCGTCGGAACCTCCGAAAATGTCCAAAAGCGTGAAATCAGTAACCAGGAAAATGCATAAAAATGGCCAAAAGTGTGAAATCAGTAAGCAGGAAAAGTCGGGAAAAGTGTCTAAAAATGCTTGGAAATCTGAGGAAAATGCCCGAAAATGAGGCCCTCGGTCGGGAGGAGGAAGTCGAAAATCCCCGTGCCCGACGAGGGAAGTCAGTAACCAGAAGGAAAAACTTAGAAAAAAATTCTAAGTGTCAAAAAAAATTCTAAGTGTCAAAAAAAATTCTAAGTGTCAAAAAAATTCTAAGTGTCAAAA
>NW_026728258.1:7500-161174 GCF_030684315.1 Stegostoma tigrinum
CAACCAGCTTAAAACTATGACCTCTCGTGCTAGCCATTTCTGCCCTGGGAAATAGTCTCTGGCTATCAACTCTATCTATGCCTCTCATTATCTTGTATACCTCAATTAGGTCCCCTCTCCTCCTCCTTTTCTCCAATGAAAAGAGACCGAGCTCAGTCAACCTCTCTTCATAAGATAAGCCCTCCAGTCCAGGCAGCATCCTGGTAAACCTCCTCTGAACCCTCTCCAAAGCATCCACATCTTTCCTATAATAGGGCGCCCAGAACTGGACGCAGTATTCCAAGTACTGGACGCAGTATTCCAATGCTGGACCTATTTCTGGGACACAAAGCCAGTGTTCAAGGTGACAGTGGCTAAGTGCTTTAGCGATAGTGACCATGACAACAGACTTTTCAACATATGTTACGGGAAAGGAGAATGTCAGTCTGTTAAAACAACCAAGTGTCTTTGGTTTGGGAAGAGGCATATTTTATTTAAACAAGGCAGGATCTGGGTAAAATATTTTGTGAAGTTACTTGAGGGAGAATCTGCAGCAGAATAGTCAGATACGTCCAGGAAAGGAACTGGGAGAGTAAAGGCCATTCCATTTTGGGTGAAATTTATCATCGACAAGCCTGGAAAACCCTGGATCTTGAGGAATGTTCAGGACATGTTTACGACAAGTGCGAAGGAAGCAAATGAATGGATGACTAGTGGCGTATAAAAACGAAGTGTGAAGAAACGGTGGTGGCCAATATTGGAGAGAATATCAAGATATTCCACAGGTACATGAAGCAGGAGAATAACCAGGGAAAGAGTAGCGCCAATTAGAAACCGGGGTGTACACGGGGTGAGGGAGCAATCTGTGTTCGGAACTGAAGGGCATTGATACAGTAGACAAGTCCCTCCCATCGGCTGTCCCTTCAAGGAGAAGCATTCATGTCTATAAAGCAAGAAGATGCAGTGTGAAACTGAAATTTTTGGCTGGTTTAAAAGTGAACAAATCCCCACGCCCAGATGTGTTGTTTCCAAGACTGTTGTGGGAGAAGAGAAAGAAAATCTCTTCAGAGATAGTAGCAACTGCAGATGCCGGAGAATCTGAGGTAAGGAGGTGTAGAGCTGGATGAGCGCAGCAGGCCAAGCAGCATCAGAGGAACAGGACGGCTGATGTTTTGAATCTGGACCCTTCTTCAGAAATGGGGCAAGGGAAGGGGATTCTGAAATAAATAGGGAGAGAAGTGGAGGCGGATCGAAGACAGGTGGAGAGGAGACAGACAGTTCAAAGAGGCGGGGATGGAACCACTGAAGAAGAATGCAGGTGGGGAGATAGAACATAGAGCAATACAGTGCAGAACAGGCCCTTCGGTCCTTGATGTTGCGCTGACCTGTGAACTAATCGAAGCCTATCCCCCGACACGATCCCTTCATCATCCATATGCTTATCCAAGGACTGTTTAAATGCCCCTAATGTGGCTGATTTAACTACATTGGCAGGCAGGGCGTTCCATGCCCTTACCACTCTCTGAGGAAAGAACCTGCTTCTGACAGCTGTCTTAAATCTATCACCCCTCAATTTGTAACTATGCCCCCTCAACCAGCTGATGTCATCGTCCTCGGAAAAAGACTCTCACTGTCCACCCTATCTAATCCTCTGATCATCTTGTATGTGTTTCTTGAATCCCCTCTTAGTCTTCTCCTCTCCAATGAGAACTGACCAAGCCCCTCAGCCTTTCTTCATAAGGCCTTTGCTCCAGACCAGGCAACATCCTGGTAAATCTACTCTGCACCTTTTCCAATGCTTCCACATCCTTCCTGTAATGGGGCGACCAGAACTGCACGCAATATTCCAAAATGAGACCGCACTAGCATTTTGTACAGTTGCAGTGTGACATCTTGGCTCCGGAACTCATTCCCTCTACCAATGAAACCTAACGCACTGTAAGCCCTCTTAACAGCACCATCAACCTGGGTGGCAACTTTCAGGGATCTATGTACATAGACACCAAGATCCCTCTGCACATCCACACTGCCCAGAATCTTTCTATTGACCCAGTATTCTGCCTTCCTATTATTCTTCCCAAAGTGAATCACCTCACATTTATCCACATTGAACTCCATTTGCCACCTTTCAGCCCAATTCTGCCGTTTATCCAAGTCTCCCTGCAACCTGCGACGTTCTTCCACACTGCCCACCAGTCCACCAACTTCAGTGTCACCTGCAAACTGAGTAATCCATCCACCTGTGCCTGCATCCAAATCATTTATAAAAATGACAAACAGCAGTGGTCCCAAAACAAATCCTTGTGCACACCACGAGCGAATTGACTCCAGGCTGAATATTTTCCATCAACCACCACGAGTTGCCTTCTTACAGAAAGCCAGTTTCTCATCCAAACTGCTAAATGTCCCTCAATCCCATGCGTCCATATTTGCTCCAATAGCCGACCACGTGGAACCTTATCAAAGGCTTTCCTGAAGACCGTGTACACCACGTCAACGGCCCTTCCCTCGTCCACATGCTTGGTCACCTTCTGAAAACTCAGTGAGGTTTGTGAGACACGACCTGCCCTTGACGAATCCATGTTGACGATCTCCAATCAAATTGGTGCTTGCTTGATGTTTAGAAATCCTAAACCTCTTCTCATCCTTTCCAAAACTTTTCCGACAACAGACGTAAGGCTCACTGGTCTATAATCACCCGGGTCATCTCTCCTGCCCTTCTTGAACAAGGGCACAACATTTGCAGCCCTCTGGTACTAAATCTGTAGAAAATGAGGACTCAAAGATCAAGGCCAAAGATCAAGAGGATAGGAGATGGTGGTGGGGCTTGATGTGGGAGGAGGGGATAGGAGGGAGAAAAGACAGGTTCGGGAGGCGGGAATGAGCTGGGCTGGTTTTGGGATGCAGTTGTGGGGAGGGGTGATTTTGAAGCTTGTGAAGTCCACATTGATAGCATTGGGCTGCAGGGTTCCCAAGCAGAATATGAAGTGCCCTTCCTGCAACCTTCGGGTGGCATCATTGCGGCACTGCAGGAGGCCCAGCATGGACATGTCATCTGAGGACTGCGAGGGGGAGTTGTTTAGTGTGAAGTGAGCATAGGTGATGTGCAAAGCGGTCCCCAAGCCTCCGCTTGGTTTCCGTGATGTTGAGGAGGCCACAATGGGAACAGCGGATGCAGCTACCACATTAGTGGCGCCGATACAGTCATCAATGTAACGGAGGAAGAGGTGGGGTTTAGGGCCAGTGTAGGTATGGAAGAGGGATCGTTCCATGTAACCTACAAAGAGGCAGGCATAGCTTGGGCCCATGTGGATACCCTGGCCACCCCCTTTGTCTGTAGGAGGTGGGAGGATTTGAAAGAGAAGTTTTAGTTTTCAAGGACCGCAACTCCCCCCCCCGCCCCCCACCCCCCGCAGTGGTCGAAAACACCCTCGACCGGGTCACCCGCATTTCCCACAACTCACCCCTCACCCCTTCTGCCATCTGCACTCTGACCCCACCACCAAAGACATTTTTTCCCTCCCCACCCTTAGGTGACTCCCTTATGCACTCCACACTCCCCCCCAGCACCCCGTACACGCGGCACTTGTTCCTGCAACTGCAGGAAGTGCTTCACCTGTCTCGATACCTCCCCCCTCACTCCCATCCCAGGCCCCAAGAAGAAATTCCACATCAAGCAGATGTTCACCTGCACAACTGCTAATGTGATATTCTGTATTCGCTGTTCCCATTGTGGCCCCCTCTACATCGGGGAAACCAAGCGGAGGCTTCGGGACCTTTGCAAGTCACCGATGCACGAAAGAACTGCACCTACCAGTCGCGAACCGTTTCACCTCTCCCTCCCAATACTCAGATTACATGTCCATCCTGGGTCTCCTGCAGTGCCACCTGAAGATTGCAGGAGCAGCGCCTCATATTCCGCTTGGGAACCCCGCAGCTCAGTGGTATCAATGTGGACTTCACAAGCTTCAAAATCTCCCCTCCTGCTCCCGCAACCCAAAACCAACCCACCTATTCCATCCTGCCACCTCAAGCCCCACCCCCACCTCCTACCGACTAACCTCTTCCCGCCCCCTTGACCTGTTCGTCCTATCTGGACTGCCCTGTCTGCTCCCTAACTTCCCACCTGCACTCCATCCCTGCCTCTTTGACCTGTCTGTCTCCTGTCCACCTATCTTTTCCTTTATCCAACTTCTATCCACCTCCCGCTCTCTCCCTATTTATTTCCGAACCCCCTCTCCCTCCCCCATTTCTGAAGAAGTGTCTAGGCCTGAAACGTCAGCCTTCCTGTTGCTCTGATGCTGCTTGGCCGGCTGTTTTCATCCAGCTCTGCACCTTGTTACCTCAGAAAGAAAATCTCAGTGGCCCTGACCAGTTTTTCAATTCCTATCACAAGGGAAGTACCAGAGGGTTGGAGAACAGAATGTGGTTTGACTTATCAAGATAAATGCAAAACTATTCAATTCCAGTGGAGGTTTGAGATGCAGTGTTGATGTTTGTTCTATGTAGTAGCCTGGCCTTAACTTGTCCTGTGGTGAGATGTAATTTGAAGGGGATGCTGTGCTTTTTTTTTCTCGTTTTGGTACGGTATGTGTTACTTTACCTTGTCAGCCTATTTTATAGAGTCATAGTCGTACAGCGTGGAAATGGGCCCTTAGGTCCAACATAATCCCAAACTAAACTAGTCCCAACTGCCTCTTCCTGGCCCATATCCCTCCAGCCTTGACCTATTTATTAACCTCGATCAGGTCACCTTTCATCCCCCTTTGCTCCAGTGAAAAAAGTTCCAGCTGACCCAACCTTCCTTTATCACTGAAACCTTCCATGCTCAGCAACGATCTGGTAAATTTCTTCTGTGCCCACTCTTGCTTAAAAATATCCTTCCTATAATAGGGCAACTGTAAATTTGTACTGTAGAAATCTTCAAGACTAGAAAAACATAAAAGCAAACAAAGCAGGAAATGAAGGGATCAAATTGTAGTTCAGGAAGTGGAAAAATGGAAGTGGCTTGAGTGCAGCATGTTCTGGACTAACATGCACTGTAGTTCTGAAAGGGCATTGCACCGGTGTGAGTGGAAAGTTGTAGATGAAATAGTGACTTGAATCTTCATATACGCTCTCTGTCCAATTGATGTTGGAAACTCCTTCATGTTTCTAATGACGAATCCCAGGGATCGCTGCTGTTGTCCAGCTGATAGCCAGCCTTCAAACTGTTTCAAAGAGGAAAAGAACAAAGAAAATTACAGCACAGGAACAGGCCCTTTGGCCCTCCAAGCTTGCGCCATTCCAGATCCTTTATGTAAACCTGTCACCTATTTTCCAAGGATCTGTTCCCTTTGCTCCCTGCCCATTCATGTTTCTGTCTAGATACATCTTAAATGACGCTATTGTGCCGCCTCGAACGCCTGCGTTGACAACGCGTTTCAGGCACCCACGACTCTCTGCATAAAGAACTTTCCACTCATATGCCTTAAACTTTTCCCCTCTCACCTTGAAATTGTGACGTCTAGTAATTGAGTCCCCCCACTCTGAGATAGAAAGCTTCTTGCTATCCACCCTGTCTATACCTCTCATGATTTTGTCGACATCAATCAGGTCCCCCCCTTCAATCGCCGTCTTTCTCATGTAAATAATCCCAATCTACTCAACCTCTGTTCAGAGCTAGTGCCCTCCATACCAGGTAACATCCTGGTGAACCTCCTCTGCACCATCTCCAAAGCATTCACGTCCTATTGGTAATGTGGCGACCAGAACTGTACGCCATATTCCAAATGTGAACCCAAGTCCCGTAAAACTGTAACATGATGTGCCAACTCTTATACTTGATACCCCGTCTGATGAATGAAAGCATGCCGTATGCCTTCTTGACCACTCTATTGACCTGCGTTGCCACCGTCTGGGTGCAATGGACCTGAACACCCAGATCTCTCTGTGCATCCATTTTCCCCAGGGCTTTTCCATTTCCCGTACAGTTCGCTCTTGAATTGGATCTTCCAAAATGCATCACCTCGCATTTACCCGGATTGAACTCCATCTGCCATTTCTCCACCTAACTCTCCAATCTGTCTATATTCTGCATTCTCCAACAGTCCCCTTCGCTATCCGCTACTATCTGTTTCGCATCGGTTTTGCACAAAACTAGATTTTTGTTCTATTTTTGCAAGTGAATTGTTTCAAATTAGTTGCTGTTCTTTGTAAATCACAATCATGAATGCACATCCAAGCAGTGGGGAGAGGGGGAGAATGGATTTGAGACGTCATGAAGTCTGAGATTTGTTATAATCCGCAAATATTGTCATGATAATTTTTAAAATTCACGAGCATGTCATTGATGTTGCTTTCTTGGGCTGCATTTGCTATCCATCCAGAATTGCTGTTGAGAAGGTTGTGGAGAATCGGCCTGTTGAATAGCTGCAATGCACGTGGTATGAATATATTAATGAAATACTGAGGACAGGAGATGAATTGCTTTTACTCAGTGGAAATGAAGTAACAGTCATACAGTTCCAGATCAGGATTCTGCTGATTTTGACAGGGAACATGCAGATTCTGGAGCTGCTGTTTAAATATTTTTGGGTGGTAGGGTTCACACAATTATCAGGTACTGTGGAAGGAGTTTGATGAATTGGTGCATTGTCTCATTGTAACTCCCCATCTCAAACAACAGTTCATTCTAGATCCATTGTTAATTGTAAATTTTCAGTTCGACCGAAAGGAAAAACAGTATTGAGGGATATGGACCAAAGGCAATATGGAGGTAGGCCACAATTAAGTTATAACCTCATTGGATGGTAGAAAGTGTTTGAAGGGTTGAATGGCTGACTTGTTTTCCTATATCCTTACGGAAGAAGGGGGATCAATCAATGGGATGATTTGACTGCATTGCTGTCGTTTATCGATAGTGTTGTCGGAGTCGCACTCGTTCAGCTGAGTGAAGAGTATTTCATTGACACCCGGATTTGGAGTTTATCGGCAGTGGACAGATGTTGAGAAGTCTACTTGCTGTAGAATCTATTGTCTCTGATCTACGGTTCCAGTCACATTGATTAACATAGATCCAAGAACACTTCAGCAGAGGAACAGGCCCTTTGGCATGCAATGTTGTGCTAAACATGATGCCAAATTTAGCTAAAGCCTTCTGAATGTCCTTGATTCATATCCCTACATTCCTTGTATATTCATGTAAGTATATAAAAGTGTCTTAAACGGCCCTATTGTATCTGCTTCCACAGCCACCCCGGCAGTGCTTTTCAGACTCCTACCACTCTCTGTATATAAGAATTGTCTCTGACATCTCCTTTGAACTTTCCTGCTCTCACCTTAAATACATGCCCCCAGTTTTAGACATTTCAAATCTGGGAGAAGGGTTACAGTCAGAATCTGTCCATGCATGTCACAAATTTGTAAACCTCTATCAAGTCTTCCCTCAACCTCTGCCACTGCAGAGAAAACAGTCTGAGTCTTTCCAGCCTCTCCTTTCTAGCTCAAGCCCTCAAATCCAGGCAACCTCTTTTGCGCCCTATTCAAAACCTCCACGTCCTTCCTGTAACATGACGACCAGAATTGGATACAATTCTTCAGAGTGCAATACTTAAGGCCTAACCAAAGTGTTCTAAAGCTGGAACATGACATCCTGATTCTTGTGCTCGATTCCCGAACTAATAAAGGCAAGCATGCCATGCGTCTTCTTTGCCACTCTATCAACTTGTGTGGCCCCTTTCGGGGAGCGATGAACTGAATCCCGAGATCCCTGTAGACACAAATGCTGCTCAGGGTCCTGCCATTAACTGTATATTTTTCCTTAACATTTAATTTCCCAAAGTGGAGCACTTCACACCATATGGATTAAAATTCACTTGCCATTTCTGCAATGGATCTGTATCCTTCTGTATCCTTTTATGACTTTCTACCCTAACTACCACTCTACCAATCATTATATCGTCTAAAAACTTACTAACCCATCCATCTATCTTGTCACCTCAGTCATTTTATATATATACCACAACAGCAGAGGTCCCAGTACAGATCCCTGCAGAACACAATAGTCCTGGATCTGCAGCCTAAAAAGCACGTTTCCACCACCACCCTCTGCCTTCTCTGGGCAAGCCAGTTGTGAATCCAAGCAGATAAGTGACCACGGACCCCATGGATCTTAATCTTCTGGATGATCCTACGGTGAAGCACCTTGTTGAAAGCCTTGCTAACATCCATGTCAACAATATCCACCACTCTACCTTCAATGATCACATTAGTTACCTCCTCAAAAAATTCAATCAAGTTAGTAAGACATGACCTGCCCTGCACAAAGCCATGCTGACTGTCCCTAATTGGGCAATGCTGTTCCAAATACAGGTAAATACAATCCCTAAGAATTCTCTCCAATAGCTTCCCAATGAACGATGAGAGACTCTCTAGTCTATAGTTTCCTGGATTGATCCTATTTACCTTCTTGAACAGAAGAAGAACATTTAGCAACTTGCTCGTCCTCCAGTACCCCTCCAATGGCTACCAAGGATACAAAGATATTGCTGAATGCCCCGACAATCTCCTCTCTCACCTCGCTCAAAATCCTTGAGTAGATACCATTGGGTCCTGAGGACTTATCCACCTTAATGCTCTTTCTTGATCTCAAAATGCTGTTGTCATATGAGCATGCTCCACACAAATCCCACTATCCTCCACACCCTTCGCCTGAGTGAATAGTGATGCACAGTCCTCATTTCGGATCTTGCCCATATCCTCTGCTTCCGTACACAAGTTCCCTCCTTTATCCTGAATGGTCCTACTTTCTCACTATTTATCCCCTTGTTTTTGATGTATGCATCGAATGCCTTGGGATTTCCTTTAACCCTCCTTGCCAAGGTCATTTCATCACCCTTTCTTTTTCTGCTTTCTTTATGTCGGCCCTGTTCGATTTTAGCTTCCTAAACCTGACATATTTCTGTTTTTTGCCCATTTGACTAACTTCACAACCTCCCCAATTATCCAAGGGTCTTTTACCTTGCCATCCTTGTCCTTCCTCCTTCCTGATCCTAAACTCATAAGCAGGCCTTTAAACAATTCCCATGTGGCAAATGTGACAGCTCCCCCCAATTAACACTCCCCAGCTCCTACCTAAAATTGAAATAATTTACTCTCCCCCAAGGTCCTGACTTATCCTTCTTCATAGCAGTCTTAAAATTGAAGGAGTTGTGATCACTATTTCCAAAATGCTTTCCCACCCTTCTCACCAGTTACCTGACCAGGACAAAGTCCAGCATGGCCCATCTTCTCTCCATATACTGTGTCAAGAAACTCTCTTGGATAGACTTAACAAATTCAGCCTCATTTAAACTCTTGTTGTAAGGGAGTCCCAGTCAATACCGTGGAGGTTAAATTCACTGACTGTGACAACTCTGAGTTAGTGCATCATTTCACAAGCTGCCTGCATATTTGTTCCTCAGTGTGTCAGTGGCAACAGGGGAGCAGGCTATTAGTTTAATCTGATCAGAGTGATTGTGTCTATCTTATTTTTCAATGCTACCTATATTGCCTCAGTGGGCAAGCCCTCCAGAATGTCCTTTCTGGGTGCAGATGTCACATTTCCCACAGGTTAGGAGAGCACCTCCTTCTTTTACCTTCCCCTCTATCTTCTCGAAAACAATGAAACCCTGGAACATTGAGCAACCAGTCCGGTCTCTGTCTCAACCAAACCCATGTAATGGCCTCAACATCAGAGTCCCATGTACTGATCCAGGCTCTCAGCTCATTTGCCTGAGCTATAATACTCCTTGCAGTGAAAGAAACATACGTCAGCTTGTTTGTGCCATCATGTTCATGTACCTGTCTCTGACTGCCATTCTTTTCTGATTTATTGGTCCTAACATGTACCTGCTATCAATTCATCGACTTGCTGACCTGCTGCTCTCGTTTCCAGCTGCCTGCCAGCCTTTAAATCATCCTAAGTAGCACTAGCAAACCTCCGTGTGAAGATATTTGTTCCCGTTCAGTTCAGGTGCAACCCATTCCTCTTACACAGGTCACCCCTTGCCGAAGAAGTGGACCCAGTTATCCATGAACTTGAAACCCTGGCCCCTGTACCAGCTCCTTAACCATGCATTCATCTCACCTATCTTTCTATAATTTAGCTCACGAACATGTGGCTCTGGTAGTAACCCAGTAACTATTACCCTCTAGGTCCTGCCTTTCAGCCTCTTTGCTAACTCCTTGTACACAGTCCACAGGATCACATCCCTCTTTCTTCCTACGTCATTGGTACCAATGTGGACAATGGCCTCTGGCTGCTCACCCTCCCCCTTAAGAATTTGTTGCAACCACTCAGAGATGTCCTTGACCTTTGCACCAGGGAAGCAACACACAGCCCTGCTGTCTCAAATGTGGCGACAGACACCATGCCCCCAACGAATGAGCCTCCAACCACAATCACTTACTTGGATTTGCCTGACCCTGTTCCACAGCAGGGCGGTTTGTACCACGGACCTGGCTACTGCTGATTAGATAACTGACCCAGTTTAGTTTTAGATCAGTGTTAACCTTGATGAAGTGGATAGCCAAGCACCTCAGTAGTCTACAATACAGGAGAATGAAATTCTTAAGCTCACGGATTCTGTGACAGTCAAAGAGAAGCAGTGAATTTTTCTGACCTCATTTCCAACACCTGGCCCATCGCCCTGCATGGCTTGGATAGCACTTGTACATTTAAAAATAAATGTAAGGATGATGTTCAGGTAAGGACATGGAATTTTGTGATATGGTCATATTCTCTCTTGTTGGAGCTGATTGCTGCTTAGCACTTGTGTGGTGCAAATGTTACTTATCGTTTATCAGGCCCAGCCTGATCGTTGTCCAAGTCTCACTGTATTTTCTCATTGTTGATTTCACTGTTGAAAAAGTCATGAATTCTGCTGGACACCTGGACAATATTCAATGAACATTCATGTCTCCAATTTGGTTCAAATGAAGACATGACTTCAACCAGTGCAGGTATCCAGTGAATGCCACTGACTCAATTTTCTATTCCTCTGCTTCACACCACATTCAATCAGAAGTTGGCTTGGTGGAAATGACAGATTGCACTTTCCTTCCTTTTCAAGCTCAGGATCGCTGATCATATTTGTGGTAACTCCTGAATGAGGTTGCGAGAAGTGTGGCATGACGAAAAGTAAACTGAACCTTAGTGTGCAGCTGTTTGACAGCACTGTCATCCAGATGTTGCATTACTTTGCTGATGATTGAGAATACATTGAGGCCATAATTGGTCAGCACAATTTGTCTGACTATTACATGATAGGTCATCTTTCTCTGAAATGTGAGTGTCGCAAGTGTTTAAAAATGTACTGGAAAACATTTACTGTTGGTGTGCTGACCTTGGGGCACATTGTTCCAATACAGTTTGTCGGATGCTGCCAGGTGCCATGGCATTTGCAGTATCCAGAACATTCAGTCTTGTCATTGCATGAAATAACTTGAATTGCGTGTAAGTAAAGATCTGTGATGCCTCCTCAGGATGGGGGCAAGAAGATCATCCAGACTGATGCTATGAATGGTTTCATCTGCCTCTTCACCTTTTGTTCGTAACATCTTGTAATAACTGCCATGTAGCCTGATGAGAAACAAAAGCTCATCTTGATTCATTTGCATTCGAAGGTGCCTATTTTTCCCAAACAAAAGGACCCATCACTGAGCGGGAAGTATGGAGCATGTTATAGACATCAGTGGTGAGATAATGCTGGATCTTGACCAGAAAACCATTGTTGTGTTGGTGAAATGCAAACAAAAATCTATATGATGTAAACTTTATTCTCAGCTAATCCCTTTCTCAAATGACAGATTGTGATGTTGGTTCCTGGAAAGCCTCCATTGTTGGAGGACGAGAAGCCGTATCCAATCGAAGCAGCACAGGCTTTTGCGATGACTGTGGAAACCACTGCTTATGCCTTGCTTCAAGCGTTGTCAAGGAATGATATTGACTATGCAACACCGATTGCGAGGTGGCTAACGATGCAACAGAACTATGGTGGTGGATTTCACTCGACGCAGGTAAATGCTTGAGATCACAACAACAGGCATTCAGATATTTCCATGGATCAGGTTACTAACTGGTGGTTGTTGCAGTTTGCAATCAAACTGGACACTGCATTTTCATCTGCACGTTTGGTGCATTGGCACAAATTCCAGTTCTTCAATGGTGTTAATCCTTGGTTAAATTCTTACATGCACTTTGCCTGTGCATCACTTTTCCTTTTGGCATTGTCCTTGAAAACTACCTGTTTCTGGAAACCTTCACTTGCTTGTCACAGGATCATTGAGGGACAGCATAATAGAGTGCTATGGCAATGGAACAGACCCTTCAGCAAATTGTATGTGCCCTCACAAGATGCAAGTCCCGAACTATTCTCATCACATTTCCCAGCACTCGACCCAGAGCCTTGTATGCCTTGGCATCGCAAATGCCCAATCACAGACTTGTTAAATGTTATCATGCTTTCTGCCTCTACCACCCACACAGTCGGTGCGTTCCACATTCTCACCACAGTTTGGGTGCAAAAACAAGTAAGTTTCCTCAAGAGATAGTAGGAACTTGCCAATGCTGGAGAATCTGAGAGAGCAAGGTGTAGAACTGGATGAACACAGCGGGCCGAGCAGCATCAGAGAAGCAAGAAAGCTGACGTTTCAGATCGAGACCCTTCTTCAAAAATGGGGGAGGAGAAGGGGATTCTGTAAAAAATAGGGAGAAGTGCGGAGGCAGATAGAAGATGGATAAAAGAGAAGATAGGTGAACTGTCCCGTGCTGTCCACTCACTGTCCCCTGCTCCAGAATCATAGAATCAGAGAATTCTACAGAATTGAACAAGCACTTCATTCCATTGTGTCTGTAACCACTGAACCCACACTAAGTTGACATTCGGCTCATGTTCTAGCAATAGGCCCATTGCCTTGAATGTTATTTCATTTTAAGTGCTGTACCAACCCTTTTTCTTTAATGTGAAAAGATTATCCACCTCAACTGAAGTCCCAGACAATGAATTCCAACCCCCCAGCACCTTCTGGGTGTCTTTTCTTTCCTGAAATTCCTTCTGAGCTTTTAGCTTAAATGTATGTATCTCTTCCTCTACCACCACCGCCCCCCGACCGACCCCATTATGGACCTTCTTTTTACCTCGCCCCTACCCATATTAATCCAAACAATTTTTTCAGGACCTCCTTCAACCTTCTCTACTCGAAAGAAAACAAGCCAACCTTATCCAGATAAAACAGTGATGCTAGATACAATGGGAACTGCAGATGCTGGAGAATCCAAGAGAACAAAGTGTGGAGCTGGCTGAACACAACAGGCCAAGCAGCATCTCGGGAGCACAAAAGCTGATGTTTCAGGCCTAGACCTTTAATCAGAGATCGGCAACAGTGATGCTGCCTGGCCTGCAGTGTTCCTCCAGCTCCACACTGTGTGATCTCAGACTCCAGCATTAGCAGTTATTGCTAACGCAAACGTATCCAGACTCTCCCAAGAGTTAAAATGCTTCACCCCCTCAGAACATCCTGATGAATGTCCTCCACACGTGCTCAAATGCAAACACCTCCTTTCTATAATGGAGTGACCAGAACTGCACTGAGCACTTCAGCTGGGGCCTAACCAAAGTCCTGTACAGCTCTTGAGCCATGTGCTTTCTGAACTGTCCTTTTAAGCTGCCATTCCATGTTCAGGAATCTGTGGACAAGCACCCCAAGATCACACCATTCCTCTGATCTTCCTAGTGTCCTGGCATTTCTTTGAATGATTCCTTGCCTTGTTAGTTTGTCCAAATTGCCTTATTGATCAGGGTTAACATTCCATCTACCGTTGACCTGCCCATTTGACCAATCTGTAACTTTGGATTCAACTTGCTGTATTTTCCTGGACCCCCCAAGCTTTACCTTCTTTGCCACGCTCCCATTTGGGACCCTGTCCAAGTCTTTGCTGAAATCTATTTTCATTACATCAACTCCCATCTGCACACTCCGTCACCTCTTTGAAAGAATCATCTAAGTTTGTGAGGCGTGACCTCCCTCTGACAAAGCTATGCTGACGGTCGCTGATCAGACCCCACTTCTTGAAATGGAAATTGAGTCTGCCGTTCAGAATTTTCTCCAATATTTTGCTATCTACTGATGTGATACTCACCGGTCTGAAATACTCTGCTTTATGTTTGTCACGCATTTTGATAAGTGGAACTATGTTACCTGTTCTCCAGTCCTTTGTTACTTTTGAAATCTCTGTATGAGGGCGAGTGGAATGTTTTCTCTCATCTCCCTGGGCATCGTGGCATACACCTCATCCAAACCTGGGATTTGTCCAATTTTAAATTCACCAAAACACCTAACATCTCCCCACTCTCTGTTAATTCTGTCCGAGAATTGTGTGCTCCTTCTCACATGTAAAAGCTGATGTGAAATTCTCGTTTAACACCTGACATTGCCCTCCAGTTCAAACCATTCATTTGCCTCTTCATCCCTAATGAGACCTGGTTTTCCCTGGGTTTTCTCTTTCCCTCTGAGACACTTGTAGAAGATTTTGAGATTCTCCCTCATCCTAATCTTGGTCACCAGCGTTCTGTTGCCCTGTATTTGTTCTCTGAATTGCTATGACGAGATGCCCCTGCACACTATACATCATCATCATCATGGTGGTTTCTCGCAGATATGGATGACACTCTCCCACTCTCAGGCTGAATTGATCGCCGGCTGCACAGACCGATGCAGCTACCAACGGCTCTGTTGCACTCGGGGCAGAAGGCAGTCGTGGGAAGGGGTGAGGGAGGTGTTGGTGTGGCTGCATGGCTTCCGCTGCTTCCAAAGGCAAGCCTCAAAGTGTTTGATGCCTTCCCAGGTGCTCTTCAGGCTTTAGGCCGTCTGAGACCGGCGATTCCCAGGTGTCTGCAGGAATGTCGCACTTCACCATTGAGGACTTGAGTTTATCACCGAGTGCTTCCTCTGCACATCTGGGTCTCGCCTGCTTTTTTGAAGCTGGGATGAGAACATGCGGAGAGTCTCGTGTCAGTCATACAGATGAAGTGTCCAGCCCATTGTAGCTGATCGAGGATGGTCAGTGCCTCAGTGCTGGGGATGTTGGCCTGGTTGACGTTCGTGCGTCCACAGGGACTCTTGTTCCCTTGATGACTGTTATACACCTCCCTTTTCCTTTTTATGTGGTCAAAGAACAAAGAAAATTACAGCACAGGAACAGGCCCTTCGGCCCTCCAAGCCTGCGCCAGATCCTATTGAAAGTAGCGTGTTGATGCATTTGTGTAATGATTGTGTTTTGTTTGAGCCCTAACATTGAAAGCAGTGTAAGAATGTCTTTGTGCAGCAGGCAAGGTGTCATGAGATTGAGCCTTCATACACTTGCAAGATGTTGAAAATTTGCCATTATTTATTAAAACACTGATAAATTTCCATGATCAACATTTCTGTTACACTGCAATGATTATCCCGTGGCATGTAAAATCAGAAAGATACGATAAAATGAGACTGGGTCATGCCCTAGTCTTGCGGACTTGGGTCAGCATGCAGGGAGAATGTTTGCATTTCATGCATGTGGAAGTACTGAAATATTTCCATGAATCTAAAAGTCACTTTTCCCTTCATTGAAGGACACAATCATTGCCTTGGAAGCTTCATCATGATACGACATTGCATTTCTGAAGAGGGAAGAAGAAATCAACATGCAAATTCAATTCCATGGTTTTGGAAGTCCCATTGAGAACACGATTCATGTGCGCCAGCATAATGCTCTGACCGAGAAAGAAATGAAGGTGAGTTTGTAGTTTGGAAGATCGCAGCAATTTATGCATCAACTTGTTCATCAATAATGTTCCATTGCTTTCAAACTGCATTTTCCACTCTGCAAGATAATAACTGTTAGAACAAGCAACAGGATGGGTCGATAGGCTTTGGGGAATGCAATGGCACAAAACCCAATCCATTCGACAACATATTTCAGATATGTCGACAAATTAAATATTCCAGCAGAGGGATAAAACAAGGAAGATGAGAGTGAGGAGGCAAGAGTTCTGATGACAAAAGAACACGAACTTACCTTTATCCATTTGAGCAAAAAAGCAGGCACACAAACAAATCATCAGCTAACAATGCACATGTGCAACAGAGGCTACAGGGGGACGAAGAATGCCGAATTGTTGTCATGCGTATTGCTGAAAGGGTGATTGAAACAGAATCTGTGGTAAATTTGAAGAAATACAGATAATGCATCTCAGGATGTTGGAGAAAGAACATTTATTGACTGAGGCAAATTGTATTGCCCTTTTCAGGAGTTATTTGGGTCATAATGAATTCAAAGACTTTCTTCTGTGCCGAAAGCTTTAGCTTAGTTGCAGCTGGATCACAATTTCTGTTCCTGGTAGTATGAAGCAAACTATTAAAAGTGAATGTCACTGCACAGAATTCCAAACATGACTCCAATCAGTAGAGAAAATATCCAAGGGGTATGATGAGTTGTATCATAGAACATAGAACATAGAACAGTACAGCACAGAACAGGCCCTTCAGCCCACAATGTTGTGCCGACCATTGATCCTCATGGATGCACCCTCAAATTTCTGTGACCATATGCATGTCCAGCAGTCTCTTAAATGACCCCAATGACCTTGCTTCCACAACTGCTGCTGGCAACGCATTCCATGCTCTCACAACTCTCTGCGTAAAGAACCTGCCTCTGACATCCCCTCTACACTTTCCACCAACCAGCTTAAAACTATGACCCCTCGTGCTAGCCATTTCTGCCCTGGGAAATAGTCTCTGGCTATCGACTCTATCTATGCCTCTCATTATCTTGTATACCTCAATTAGGTCCCCTCTCCTCCTCCTTTTCTCCAATGAAAAGAGACCGAGCTCAGTCAACCTCTCTTCATAAGATAAGCCCTCCAGTCCAGGCAGCATCCTGGTAAACCTCCTCTGAACCCTCTCCAAAGCATCCACATCTTTCCTATAATAGGGCGCCCAGAACTGGACGCAGTATTCCAAGTGCAGTCTAACCAAAGTTTTATAGAGCTGCAACAAGATCTCACGACTCTTAAACTCAATCCCCCTGTTAATGAAAGCCAAAACACCATATGCTTTCTTAACAACCCTGTCCACTTGGGTGGCCATTTTAAGGGATCTATGTATCTGCACACCAAGATCCCTCTGTTCCTCCACGCTGCCAAGAATCCTATCCTTAATCCTGTACTCAGCTTTCAAATTCGACCTTCCAAAATGCATCACCTCGCATTTATCCAGGTTGAACTCCATCTGCCACCTCTCAGCCCATCTCTGCATCCTGTCAATGTCCCGCTGCAGCCTACAACAGCCCTCTACACTGTCAACGACACCTCCGACCTTTGTGTCGTCTGCAAACTTGCTGACCCATCCTTCAATTCCCTCGTCCAAGTCATTAATAAAAATTACAAACAGTAGAGGCCCAAGGACAGAGCCCTGTGGAACCCCACTCACCACTGACTTCCAGGCAGAATATTTTCCTTCTACTACCACACGCTGTCTTCTGTTGGCCAGCCAATTCTGTATCCAAGCAGCTAAGTTCCCCTGTATCCCATTCCTCCTGACCTTCTGAATGAGCCTTCCATGGGGAACCTTATCAAATGCCTTACTGAAGTCCATATACACCACATCCACAGCTCGACCCTCATCAACCTTACTAGTCACATCCTCAAAAAACTCGATAAGGTTTGTAAGGCATGACCTACCCCTCACAAAGCCGTGTTGACTGTATTTGATCAAGCCATGCTCTTCCAGATGGTCATAAATCTTATCCCTCAGAATCCTTTCTAACACCTTGCAGACGACAGACGTGAGACTTACCGGTCTATAATTGCCGGGGATTTCCCTATTTCCTTTCTTGAAGAGAGGAATTACATTTGCCTCTCTCCAGTCCTCAGGTACGACTCCAGTGGAGAGCGAGGATGCAAAGATCTTCGCAAGTGGCGAAGCAATTGCATTTCTCGCTTCCCAAAGCAGCCGAGGACAAATCTGATCCGGGCCTGGCGACTTGTCAATCTTAATGTTTGACAAAATTTTCAGTACATCAGCTTCCTCTATCTCTATCCATTCCAGCATGCACACCTGCTCTTCAAAGGTTTCATTCACTACACAGTTCGATTCTTTCGTAAAGACAGAAGCAAAAAACTCATTTAGGGCTTCCCCTACCTCCTCAGGCTCCACACACAAGTTCCCTATGCTATCCCTGATCGGCCCTACTCTTTCTTTGACCATTCTCTTATTCCTCACGTAAGTGTAAAATGCCTTTGTGTTTTCCCGGATTCCTTCTGCCAAGCCTTTCTCGTGCCCCCTCCTGGCTCTCCTCAGACCATTTTTGAGCTCCTTCCTTGCCTGCATGTAATCCTCTCTAGCTGAACTTGACCCTAGCTTCCTCCACCTTATGTAAGCTACCTTCTTCCTTTTCACTAGAAGCTCCACCGCTCTCGTCATCCAAGGTTCCTTTATCTTAGCCCTTCTTGCCTGTCTCAGAGGGACATATTTACTCATCACTCCCAACAACTGTTCCTTAAACCATCTCCACATGTCTATAGTTCCCTTACCATGGAACAACTGCTCCCAGTCCATGCTTCCTAACTCGTGTCTAATCGCATCATAGTTTCCTCTTCCCCAATTAAATATCCTCCCATTCTGCCTAATCCTCTCCTTCTCCATAGCTATGTAGAATGAGAGAGTGTTATGGTCACTATCACCAAAATGCTCTCCCACCACAAGATCTGATACCTGCCCCGGCTCGTTTCCGAGCACCAAGTCTAGAATGGCCTCTCCCCTCGTCGGCCTGTCAACATACTGCGTTAGGAAACCCTCCTGAACACACCTTACAAAAACAGCTCCATTCAAATCTTCTGCTCGAAGGAGGTTCCAATCAATATTAGGAAAGTTAAAGTCACCCATTACAACAACCCTACTGCGTCCACACTTTTCCAAAATCTGTCGACCTATGCTTTCTACAATCTCCCTGCTGCTATTGGGGGGCCTGTAGTAAACCCCTAACGAGGTGACTACTCCCTTGCTGTTCCCAATTTCCACCCATACTGACTCAGTAGGCAGATCTTCCTCGACAATGGAAGCTTCTGTAGCTGTGATACCCTCTCTGATTAGTAGTGCTACACCCCCTCCTCTTTTTCCCCCCTCCCTATTCTTTTTAAATGTTCTAAACCCTGGAACATCCAGCAACCATTCCTGCCCATGAGAAACCCATGTCTCTGTTATGGCCACAACATCATAGCACCAGGTACTGATCCATGCTCTAAGTTCATCACTCTCATGTATCCTCTCATGTTGAACAATGCAGCTACAGATACAATGGAGGCACTGATGATAATCTTCCAAGAATCCTTAGATTGTGGAAAATTCTCAGAGGATTGAAAGATTGTGAACATAACACCATTATTACAAAGATACTTGGACAAAATAGTAAGCAAGTGTTGCCAATTTAGGTCAACCTGGGTAGATGTTCATGCCGGCAATGAAAGATGAAATAACAGGGTACTGAGTGTGCTATAACATCCTACAGAGTTAACATCCTTTCATAACGGGGAAATAATACTTGACAAACTTGCTACAGTGCTTTGAGAAGGAAACAAACATTACTGATGAAGGACCACCAGTTGACATTGAGATTTCAACAAAGCATTTGATAAGCTACAGCTCGTAAGGTGTCTCAAAAGAAAAGAGCCCATGTGTTCAAGGGTAGTATGTTCGGATGGACGGAGGACTGCATCGTAAATAGAAGTAGAGACGTAGCAGCAGGATGGTAACTTACAAGTCATGTACGGCCACAGAGCGAGTGCTGCGGAGGCCGTACACCTCATGTTGACTGGGTTGATTTCGGAAATGGCGGAGGGGATTGCTATGCTTAGGAAAGTTGGGCTACATTCATTGGAGTTTATAAGATTGAAAAAAACTTATTTTTTCGACATTTAAGATTCTTAAGAGGCTTGATAGTGTATATCCGTAGAGATTACTCCCATTTGTGAAAGATTTTACGACCAGAGGCCACATTTTCAAATTGGTTGCCTATTAATTCAGGGAAGAATTACTTCTTTCAGGTTGTAGCAATCTATTGAACACTTTAGCCAAGAAGATTTTCGAGGTAATGCCATTAATCATATGCTAGGTTGTAACAGCCAGGTTAATTTTTAAATCAAGAAACAATGATAATGAGAAAAGGGTCTAGGCCTGAAACGTCAGCTTTTGTGCTCCTGAGATGCTGCTTGGCCTGCTGTGTTCATCCAGCTTCACACTTTGTTATCTTGGATTCTCCAGCATCTGAACTTCCCATTATCAGTGATAATGAGAAAAGGGTAGTCTTTACAGCTATGCTTAGGAAAGTTGGGCTACATTCATTGGAGTTTATAAGTTTGAAGAAAATCTCATTTTTTCAACATTTAAGATGCTTAAGAGACTTGATAGTGTATATCCGTAGAGATTACTCCTATTTGTGAAAGATTTTATGACCAGAGGCCATATTTTCAAATTGGTTGCCTATTAATTTAGGGGAAGAATTACTTCTTTCAGGTTGTAGCAATTTATTGTACACTTTAGCAGAGAAGGTTTTAGAGGTAATGCCATGAATTATATGCTCGGCTGAGATGGCCAGGTTAATTTTTAAATCAAGGAACAACCACAATGAGAGAAGGGTAGTCTTTCCAGTGGAAGATACTTCAAGGATCCCCTTATTACTACAGAACACAGGGAGGAATTAAACACATCACTACCACACCATCACTACCATTAGAGAAGTAGCAATAGACAATCTAATGGAGTAAAAGCAGATTAGACTCTTTGCCGTGATGGTTGACTTTCTAAGATTCTAAACAATGAGCTTCAGAGTCGGTATATGCATTGATTGTAATTTCCCAAAAAGGTTTAGATTCTAGAGAAGCATCTGAGGGCTGGAAAAATGCCGATGTGACGTCCCTATTGAAAAAGGAGAGAGGCAAAAAGAAGATAACTACAATCGAAACAGCCTGACATCTATTGTTGGAAATATGTGGCAATCAACTATGAAGAAAATAATAGCAGAACATTTGGAAAATCAGAATCTAATCAAACAGAATCACCATAGCCTGCTGAAAGAGAAATTATGTCTGGCTAATTTGTTTGGGTTTTTGGAGGAAGTTTTGAAAGGAGAATTAATAGAGGAAAACCAGTAAATGTGTTGTGTTTGGACTTGGAGAAAGCATTTGAGAATGTACTCAAAAGTAATAAGCTGAGAGCTGAGGTTTTGAAGGTAGTATATTGCTTTGGATCAGTATGCTTTGCACGTTCTGGAAGGAGAGATCACATCTCGAGTGAAATGCACCAAGTGAATATATATTTTGGGGAACTTGGTGGCAATGCGGTAAGTCAGTGCAGAGTGTAAGAGGTGCCATTTGCTTGCTTTTTTTGCCTGATAGTTTGTAAGCATTTTTTTTTGAGACAGGGTAAATTGAAGCCAGAATCAGGGACCCGGAGGGTGAACCAGGCTCATTGGTTGGTGATCGCTTCTGGTTTAAGAATCTATTATCGGTAGCTTTCAGATTGCAAGTAAATCGGAGAAATATTTACAGGCTACAAACTAAAAGACCAGAATGTTTTCAAATCAAATTAAGATCGAAGTAATTGAAATGGAGATGCCAGGCCAGACGATGATTTATACCTACGTGACGGGGTAGTGGTCAGACCCCATACTCCAGCTCAGGGTTAATGAACTGGAATCTCAGTTTTTACCAATCAACAAATCATGTGGGGGACAGTTACCGGGGAATGCTGTGCCTCAGGAGGCAGTCACACACCTTAGATTAACTAGCTGAAACTCGGTCAGTGGCCAGAGACGTGAGAGTGTGACAAAGAACAGGGCAGGTGGAAGGCTCCAGGATGTAGTGCAGAAGGAACCTTGGCCTTTGATCTTATCTAACAGGTTTGAGATTCTTTCTTCCTGTGTGGATGAGAGTGCAGGGTATAGGGAGGATGAGTAAACTGACTGTAGCACTGTGGTACAGGGGGACATTCCAGAGGAGATAAAAAGTGAAATGTAGTTATAATCAGAGGTAGTATAGTTAGGGGAATGAACACTGTTGGTTGTGATGAGGATCGAGAGTCTCGAAAGTAGTGTTGCCTGCCTGGTGCCCAGGTTCAGGATATTCCATCTCGGCTACAAAGGATCTTGAAGTGGGGGGAGTAGAAATCCAGCTATCGTGGTCCACACAGGTACCATTGATATGGAAGAAAGAGGAAAGGGGTTCTGCTGAGGGATTATGAGCGCCAAGGTGCTGAGGTGAGAAAGCAGAACCAGAATGGTAATAATCTCTGGATTACTATCTGAGCAATTTGGCACGGTGTGAGCATAATTTATAGATGTAAATGCATTGTTCAAATGGTGGCATGGCAGAAATGTGTTTGAATTCATGGGACATTGGCATCGGTACGGGGAAGGAGGGAGTTGTTCTGGTGTTATAGGCTCAACGAGAATCATATTGGGACAAGTCTCCTGGCAAAATACAGAGCAAGGTCTCAGGGTAGGGCGCTAAAATAAAATGCCTGGAGTGGGTGAGCGCAGTTGCATGGAAAATTATGGAAAAAGTTAGAAGCTGGTAAGTGCTCAGCAAAGTTTCCAGAGCAAGTAATAGGACAAAAAGTTTGGAAATGTTCATGACTCTCACTTCAGGTGCAGCAGATAAGAAGGGTGGCTGTAAATGCCAGACTGAAGATGTTGTATTTAATTGCAGGGAGTGTATGAAACAAAGTGAATGAGTTTGTGGTGCAGATTGAAATTGACAGATACATCACTCTGGGTATCACAGAGAGGTGTTTGTTAGGGGATAAGTGTTGGGAACGAAATAGCCAATGATTCATGTCCGATAGAAAGAACAGGCAAATGGACAGAGATAACAAAGTGTGGAGCTGGATGAGCACAGCAGGCCAAGCAGCATCTCAGGAGCGTAAAAGCTGACGTTTCGGGCCTCGACCCTTCTACTTCTGTGTGTTCATCCTGCTGTGTTCATCCAGCTCCACACTTTGTTACCTTGGATTCTGAAGCATCTTCAGTTCCCATTCTGTCTGATACAAATGGACAGAGATGCCAGGGTTGGCTTGTCAGTAAGAAATGAGGTCGCGCTGAAGGAACCACAGCTCTTGTGCTTGTTTATTAATGACTTGGAGGAAAGAGGTGCATGTGCTGTGGCTAAATTTGTAGATGATTCAAAAATATTTCGAAAGACAAGGCATGACAGAGAAACAGAGATTTACCAGGATGTTACTTGGATTGGAATGTATTAGCTACAAGGAGGGTTTGGTGGAAATGTTGTATCATGATAAATGCAATGAGATCAACAATGACCTCACCGAATGATGGAGGAAATTCAATGGGCCAAGTAACTTTTTTAGTGAGTCTTCTTGTTTGACAATGCATTCATAAGGGTGTTTTTTTTCTCTCTTGAATGAAATGTGAAAATGAAATGTATACACTTCCTTTTCATCTGGGAATAAATAATTGTTCTGAACGATTTCCATTGACGAATAGCAATCTGACAAGCATCACAATGTAAAGAGATTTTTAGCTTCTTTTTAATTGTCAAGTTATTCTTTGGAATTAATTGGGCATATATTATTTGCATCTCAGGAAGTATGTTCATCACTGCACCTCAAAAAGTGCTCTGTTGTATGACAACAGCTTTTTAAAGATCACTTCAATGGTTGTGATTTTCAGTTGCCATAACACACATTAGATTACATTGTTGGCCAATCTGTCCATGATGATTTCATTATCTTACGTTTCAAACAGACAAGGAAATATTGGTGATGCAATGAAGAGTTTGATTCGCAAATATAATTGCTGTTATAGTTTCCACTTGGAAGAAAGATTCACATCAAATTGACTGGTCAAGGAAATGGGACACTGACTGTGAGTACTTTGAATGTTCGAGTTATTCCTAAAATGAAAATCATGACCTTGATGATTTTTCTTGCATGCAGATATGAAGAGACTCTTTTAAAATATCCTCTAGGTTAGTGGTTCAGGCATAAAAGTGTTATATGTATATTTATGTATATACATGTACATGCGTAATCTGAAAAGAAAATGACGAGAAATCACTTGTTGCAAGGTGAGAATGAGTTATCCAGATGGTAAGACCTGCCAATGTTGGTGTCTGAGATAACACATTGTGGAGCTGGAGGAACACAGCAGGGCAGGCAGCATCAGAGGCTCAAGAAAGTTGAGGTTTTGGGTCAGGACCCTTCCTGAGAAATGGAGGGTGGAAGGGAGCTCAGAAACAAATAGCGTGGAGGGGGAGGAGGTGCTGGGGAAGGTAGGTGGGATGGTAATAAGTGAGTACTATCCAGATGAGTGAAATGGGATGCAGTGACTGAGTGAAGTGGGATGCAGCGACTGAGGGCAATGGGATGCAGCGACTGAGGGCAATGGGATGCAGTGACTGAGGGACATGGGATGCAGTGACTGAGGGACATGGGGTGCAGTGACTGAGGGACATGGGGTGCAGTGACTGAGGGACATGGGGTGCAGTGACTGAGGGACATGATGTGCAGTGACTGAGGGAGATGGGATGCAGTGACTGATGGAAATGGGATGCAGTGACTGAGGGAAAGAAGATGCAGTGACTGTGGGAAATGGCATACTGTGACTCAGGGTAATGGGATGCAGTGACTGAGGGGAATGGGATGCAGTGAGTTTTGGAATTTGAATACAGCGTCTGAGAGATACGGGAAACTGTGACTGATGGAAATGGGATGCAGTGACTGAGTGAAATGGGCTGCAGTGACTGTTGGAAATGGGATGCAGTGACTGTGGTGAAGGAGATGCAGTGATTGAGTGAAATGGGATGCAGTGACTGAGTGAAATGAGGTGCAGTGACTGAGGGAAATGGGATGCAGTGACTGTGGTGAAGGAGATGCAGTGATTGAGTGAAATGGGATGCAGTGACTGAGTGAAATGCGAAGCAGTGACCGCCTTAAATGGGACGCAGTGACTGCGTGAAATGGGACGCAGTGACTGAGTGAAATGGGATGCAGTGACTGACTGAACTGGGATGCAGTGACTGAGTGAAATGGGATTGCCATGACTGTGGAAATGGGATGCAGTGACTGAGGAAATGGGATGCAGTGACTGAGGGAAATGGGATGCAGTGACTGAGTGAAATGGGATGCAGTGACTGAGGGGAATCGGATGCAGTGACTGAGTGAAATGGGATGCAGTGTCTGTTGGAAATGGGATCCTGCAACTGAAGGTAATGGGATGCAGTGACTGAGGGTAATGGGATGCAGTGACTGAGTGAAATGGGATGCAGTGACTGAGGACAATGGGATGCAGTGACTGAGGACAATGGGATGCAGTGACTGAGGACAATGGGATGCAGTGACTGAGGGCAATGGGAGGCAGTGACTGAGGGGAATGTGATGCAGTGACTGAGGGAAATGATATGCGGTGACTGAGGGAAATGGGATGCAGTGTCTGTGAGACAGGGGAAACAGTGACTGAGGGACATGGGATGCAGTGACTGTGGTGAAGGAGATGCAGTGATTGAGTGAAATGGGATGCAGTGACTGAGTGAAATGAGGTGCAGTGACTGAGGGAAATGGGATGCAGTGACTGTGGTGAAGGAGATGCAGTGATTGAGTGAAATGGGATGCAGTGACTGAGTGAAATGCGAAGCAGTGACCGCCTTAAATGGGATGCAGTGACTGCGTGAAATGGGACGCAGTGACTGAGTGAAATGGGATGCAGTGACTGACTGAACTGGGATGCAGTGACTGAGTGAAATGGGATTGCCATGACTGTGGAAAGGAGATGCAGTGACTGAGGAAATGGGATGCAGTGACTGAGGGAAATGGGATGCAGTGACTGAGGGAAATGGGATGCAGTGACTGAGTGAAATGGGATGCAGTGACTGAGTGAAATGGGACGCAGTGTCTGTTGGAAATGGGATCCTGCAACTGAAGGTAATGGGATGCAGTGACTGAGGGTAATGGGATGCAGTGACTGAGTGAAATGGGATGCAGTGACTGAGTGAAATGGGATGCAGTGACTGAGGACAATGGGATGCAGTGACTGAGGACAATGGGATGCAGTGACTGAGGACAATGGGATGCAGTGACTGAGGGCAATGGGAGGCAGTGACTGAGGGGAATGTGATGCAGTGACTGAGGGAAATGATATGCGGTGACTGAGGGAAATGGGATGCAGTGTCTGTGAGATAGGGGAAACAGTGACTGAGGGACATGGGATGCAGTGACTCTGGTGAAGGAGATGCAATGATTGAGTGAAATGGGATGCAGTGACTGAGGACAATGGGATGCAGTGACTGAGGACAATGGGATGCAGTGACTGAGGACAATGGGATGCAGTGACTGAGGGCAATGGGAGGCAGTGACTGAGGGGAATGTGATGCAGTGACTGAGGGAAATGATATGCGGTGACTGAGGGAAATGGGATGCAGTGTCTGTGAGACAGGGGAAACAGTGACTGAGGGACATGGGATGCAGTGACTGTGGTGAAGGAGATGCAGTGATTGAGTGAAATGGGATGCAGTGACTGAGTGAAATGAGGTGCAGTGACTGAGGGAAATGGGATGCAGTGACTGTGGTGAAGGAGATGCAGTGATTGAGTGAAATGGGATGCAGTGACTGAGTGAAATGCGAAGCAGTGACCGCCTTAAATGGGATGCAGTGACTGCGTGAAATGGGACGCAGTGACTGAGTGAAATGGGATGCAGTGACTGACTGAACTGGGATGCAGTGACTGAGTGAAATGGGATTGCCATGACTGTGGAAAGGAGATGCAGTGACTGAGGAAATGGGATGCAGTGACTGAGGGAAATGGGATGCAGTGACTGAGGGAAATGGGATGCAGTGACTGAGTGAAATGGGATGCAGTGACTGAGTGAAATGGGACGCAGTGTCTGTTGGAAATGGGATCCTGCAACTGAAGGTAATGGGATGCAGTGACTGAGGGTAATGGGATGCAGTGACTGAGTGAAATGGGATGCAGTGACTGAGTGAAATGGGATGCAGTGACTGAGGACAATGGGATGCAGTGACTGAGGACAATGGGATGCAGTGACTGAGGACAATGGGATGCAGTGACTGAGGGCAATGGGAGGCAGTGACTGAGGGGAATGTGATGCAGTGACTGAGGGAAATGATATGCGGTGACTGAGGGAAATGGGATGCAGTGTCTGTGAGATAGGGGAAACAGTGACTGAGGGACATGGGATGCAGTGACTCTGGTGAAGGAGATGCAATGATTGAGTGAAATGGGATGCAGTGATTGAGTGAAATGGGAAGCACTGACTGAGTGAAATGGGATGCAGAGGCTGAATGAAATGGGATGCAGTGACTGAGTGAAATGTGATTCAGTCACTGAGTGAAATGGGATGCAGTCAGTGAGTGAAATGTGTTGCAGTCACTGAGTGAAATGCGATGCAGTGACTGAGGGGAATGGGATGCAGTGAGTGTGTGGAAATTTAATGCAGGGTCTGAGAAATACTGGAAACAGTGACTGATGAAAATGGGATGCAGTGATTGTGTGAAATGTGATGCAGTGACTGAGTGAAATGTGATGCAGTGACTGAGTGAAATGCGATGCAGTGACTGAGTGAAATGGGCTGCAGTGACTGTTGGAAATGGGATGCAGTGACTGTGGTGAAGGAGATGCAGTGATTGAGTGAAATGGGATGCAGTGACTGAGTGAAATGAGATGCATTGACTGAGGGAAATGGGATGCAGTGACTGAGTGAAGTGGGATGCAGTGACTGAGTGAAGTGGGATGCAGCGACTGAGGGCAATGGGATGCAGCGACTGAGGGCAATGGGATGCAGTGACTGAGGCACATGGGGTGCAGTGACTGAGGGACATGGGGTGCAGTGACTGAGGGACATGGAGTGCAGTGACTGAGGGAGATGGGATGCAGTGACTGAGGGAAAGAAGATGCAGTGACTGTGGGAAATGGCATACTGTGACTCAGGGTAATGGGATGCAGTGACTGAGGGGAATGGGATGCAGTGAGTTTTTGAATTTGAATACAGCGTCTGAGAGATACGGGAAACAGTGACTGATGGAAATGGGATGCAGTGACTGTGGGACATGGGATGCAGTGATTGAGTGAAATGCGATGCAGTGACTGAGTGAAATGGGCTGCAGTGACTGTTGGAAATGGGATGCAGTGACTGTGGTGAAGGAGATGCAGTGATTGAGTGAAATGGGATGCAGTGACTGAGTGAAATGCGAAGCAGTGACCGCCTTAAATGGGATGCAGTGACTGCGTGAAATGGGACGCAGTGACTGCGTGAAATGGGACGCAGTGACTGCGTGAAATGGGACGCAGTGACTGAGTGAAATGGGATGCAGCGACTGACTGAACTGGGATGCAGTGACTGAGTGAAATGGGATTGCTATGACTGTGGAAAGGAGATGCAGTGACTGAGGAAATGGGATGCAGTGACTGAGGGAAATGGGATGCAGTGACTGATGGAAATGGTATGCAGTGACTGAGTGAAATGGGATGCAGTGACTGAGGGTAATGGGATGCAGTGACTGAGTGAAATGGGATGCAGTGACTGAGGGGAATTGGATGCAGTGACTGAGTGAAATGGGATGCAGTGTCTGTTGGAAATGGGATCCTGCAACTGAAGGTAATGGGATGCAGTGACTGAGGGTAATGGGATGCAGTGACTGAGGGTAATGGGATGCAGTGACTGAGTGAAATGGGATGCAGTGACTGAGTGAAATGGGATGCAGTGACTGAGTGAAATGGGATTGCTATGACTGTGGAAAGGAGATGCAGTGACTGAGGAAATGGGATGCAGTGACTGAGGGAAATGGGATGCAGTGACTGATGGAAATGGTATGCAGTGACTGATGGAAATGGTATGCAGTGACTGAGGGAAATGGGATGCAGTGACTGAGTGAAATGGGATGCAGTGACTGAGGGTAATGGGATGCAGTGACTGAGTGAAATGGGATGCAGTGACTGAGGGGAATCGGATGCAGTGACTGAGTGAAATGGGATGCAGTGTCTGTTGGAAATGGGATCCTGCAACTGAAGGTAATGGGATGCAGTGACTGAGGGTAATGGGATGCAGTGACTGAGGGTAATGGGATGCAGTGACTGAGTGAAATGGGATGCAGTGACTGAGTGAAATGGGATGCAGTGACTGAGGGAAATGGGATGCAGTGACTGAGGGAAATGGGATGCAGTGACTGAGGGAAATGGGATGCAGTGTCTGATGGAAATGGTATGCAGTGACTGAGGGAAATGGGATGCAGTGACTGACGGAGATGGGATGCAGTGTCTGTTTGAAATGGGATCCTGCGACTGAAGTTAATGGGATGCAGTGACTGAGGGTAATGGGATGCAGTGACTCAGTGGAATGGGATGCAGTGACTGCGTGAAATGGGATGCAGTGAATGAGTGAAATGAGATGCAGTGACTGAGGGAAATGCGCGCAGTGACTGATAGAAATCGGATACAGTGATTGATTGGCCTGGGATGCAGTGACTGAAGGAAATGGGATGCGGACTGAGGGAAATGGGACGCAGTGACTGAGTGAAATGGGACGCAGTGGCTGAGTGAAATGGGACGCAGTGACTGAGTGAAATGGGATGCAGTGACTGAGTGAAATGCGATGCAGTGACTGCGTGAAATGAGATGCAGTGGGGAATGAAATGGGATGCAGTGACTGGTGGAAATAAGATGCAGTGTCTTCGGGAAATGAAATGCAGTGTCTGTGGGAAATGGTATGCTGGGACTGAGGGTAATGGGATGCAATGACTGATGGAAATGGAAGCAGTGACTGAGTGAAATAGGATGCAGTGACGGAGGTACTGGGTAGGAGTGACTGAGTTAATAGGGATGCAGTGCCCGAGCGGGCTTGGGGTGCAGTGACTTAGGGAAATGGGATACAGTGCCTGAGTGAAATGTGACGCACTGACTGAATGAAATGGGATGCAGTGACTGAGTGAAATGCGATGCAGTGACTGAATGAAATGCGATGCAGTGACTGAATGAAATGCGATGCAGTGACTGCGTGAAATGAGATGCAGTGAATGAGTGAAATGAGATGCAGTGACTGATAGAAATCGGATACAGTGATTGATGGAACTGGGATGCAGTGACTGACGGAAATGTGATGCGGTGACTTTGTGAACTGGGATGTGGTGACTGTGTGAACTGGGATGCGGTGACTATGTGAACTGGGATGCAGTGGCTGAGTGAAATGGTATGCAGTGGCTGAGTGAAATGGGATGCAGTGGGGCGTGAAATGGGATGCAGTGACTGCTGGAAATGAGATGCAATGACTAAGGGAAAGGAAATGCAGTGTCTGTGGGAAATGGGATGCTGCGACTGAGGGTAATGGGATGCAGTGACTGAGGGTAATGGGATGTACTGACTGATGGAAATGGATGCCGTGACTGAGTGAAAGGGGATGCAGTGACTGAGTGAAATGCGATGCAGTGACTGAGGTACTGGGAAGGAGTGACTGAGTTTATAGGGATGCAGTGCCCGAGCGGGCTTGGGGTGCAGTGACTGAGTGAAATGGGATGCAGTGACTGCGTGAAATGGGATGCAGTGAATGAGTGAAATGAGATGCAGTGACTGATAGAAATCGGATACAGTGACTGATGGAACTGGGATGCAATGACTGACGGAACTGGGATGCGGTGACTGTGTGAACTGGGATGTGGTGACTGTGTGAACTGGGATGCGGTGACGATGTGAACTGGGATGCAGTGGCTGAGTGAAATGGGATGCAGTGGCTGAGTGAAATGGGATGCAGTGGGGAGTGAAATGGGATGCAGTGACTGGTGGAAATGAGATGCAGTGACGAAGGGAAAGGAAATGCAGTGTCTGTGGGAAATGGGATGCTGCGACTGAGGGCAATGGGATGCAGTGACTGATGGAAATGGATGCAGTGACTGAGTGAAATGGGATGCAGTGACTGAGTGAAATGCGATGCAGTGACTGAGGTACTGGGAAGGAGTGACTGAGTTAATAGGGATGCAGTGACTGACGGAAATGGGATGCAGTGACTGAGTGAAATGAGATGCAGTGTCTGATGGAAATGGTATGCAGTGACTGAGGGAAATGGGATGCAGTGACTGACGGAGATGGGATGCAGTGTCTGTTTGAAATGGGATCCTGCGACTGAAGTTAATGGGATGCAGTGACTGAGTGGAATGGGATGCAGTGACTGAGTGAAATGGGATGCAGTGACTGAGTGAAATGGGATGCAGTGACTGAGTGAAATGCGATGCAGTGACTGCATGAAATGAGATGCAGTGGGGAATGAAATGGGATGCAGTGACTGGTGGAAATAAGATGCAGTGTCTTCGGGAAATGAAATGCAGTGTCTGTGGGAAATGGTATGCTGGGACTGAGGGTAATGGGATGCAATGACTGATGGAAATGGAAGCAGTGACTGAGTGAAATGGGATGCAGTGACGGAGGTACTGGGTAGGAGTGACTGAGTTAATCGGGATGCAGTGCCCGAGCGGGCTTGGGGTGCAGTGACTTAGGGAAATGGGATACAGTGCCTGAGTGAAATGTGACGCACTGACTGAATGAAATGGGATGCAGTGACTGAGTGAAATGCGATGCAGTGACTGAGTGAAATGCGATGCAGTGACTGCGTGAAATGGGATGCAGTGAATGAGTGAAATGAGATGCAGTGACTGAGTGAAATGCGCGCAGTGACTGATAGAAATCAGATACAGAGATTGATGGAACTGGGATGCAGTGACTGACGGAAATGTGATGCGGTGACTTTGTGAACTGGGATGTGGTGACTGTGTGAACTGGGATGCAGTGACTGTGTGAAATGGGATGCAGTGACTGAGTGAAATGCGATGCAGTGACTGAGTGAAATGCGATGCAGTGACTGAGTGAAATGGGACGCAGTGGCTGAGTGAAATGGAATTGCCGTGACTGTGGAAAGGAGATGCATTGACTGAGGAAATAGGATGCAGTGACTGAGGGAAATGTGATGCACTGACTGAGTGAAATGGTATGCAGTGACTGAGTGGAATGGTATGCAGTGACTGAGTGGAATGGGATGCAGTGACTGAGTGAAATGGGATGCAGTGGCTGTGTGAAATGGGATGCAGTGGCTGTGTGAAATGGGATGCAGTGGCTGTGTGAAATGGGATGCACTGGCTGTGTGAAATGGGATGCAGTCACTGTGTGAAATGGGATGCAGTGGCTGTGTGAACTGGGATTCTGAGACTCAAGTGAATGGGATGCCGTGTCTGTGGGGAATGGGATGCAGTGACTGTGGTGAAGGAGATGCAGTGATTGAGTGAAATGGGATGCAGTGACTGCTTCAAATGGGATGCAGTGACTGAGTGAAATGGGATGCAGTGACTGAGTGAAATGGGATGCAGTGACTGAGGGTAATGGGATGCAGTTCCTGAGTGAAATCGGATGCAGTGACTGAAGGCAATGGGATGCAGTGACTGATGGAAATGGGACGCAGTGACTGAGTGAAATGGGACGCAGTGACTGATGGAAAGGAGATGCAGTGACTCTTTGAAATTGGATGCAGTGACTGAGTGAAATGGGATTGCCGTGACTGTGGAAAGGAGATGCAGTGACTGAGGAAATGGGACGCAGTGACTGATGGAAAGGGATGCCTTGACTGTGTGTAAAGTGAAGCCTTGAGTGAAATGGGATGCAGTGGCTGTGTGAAATGGGATGCAGTGGCTGTGTGAAATGGGATGCACTGGCTGTGTGAAATGGGATGCCCTGGCTGTGTGAAATGGGATGCCGTCACTGTGTGAAATGGGATGCAGTGGCTGTGTGAACTGGGATTCTGAGACTCAAGTGAATGGGATGCCGTGTCTGTGGGGAATGGGATGCAGTGACTGTGGTGAAGGAGATGCAGTGATTGAGTGAAATGGGATGCAGTGACTGCTTCAAATGGGATGCAGTGACTGAGTGAAATGGGATGCAGTGACTGAGTGAAATGGGATGCAGTGACTGAGTGAAATGGGATGCAGTGACTGAGAGACATGGGATGCAGTGACTGAGGGACATGGGATGCAGTGACTGAGTGAAATGGGATGCAGTGACTGAGAGACATGGGATGCAGTGACTGAGGGACATGGGATGAAGTGACTGAGTGAAATGGGATGCAGTGATTGAGGGAAATTTGATGCAGTGAATGAGTTAAATGAGATGCAGTGACTTAGGGAAATTGGATGCAGTGACAGAGTGACATGAGCTGCAGTGTCTGATGGAAATGTGATGCAGTACCAGAGGGAAATGGGATGCGGTGACTGAGGTACAGGGAAGGAGTGACTGAGTTCATGGGGATGCAGTGCCCAAGCGGACTTGGGGTGCAGTGAGTGAGGGAAATGGGTTACAGTGCCTAAGTGAAATGTGACGCGCTGACTGAGTGAAATCGGATGCAGTGACTGAGTGGAATGGGATGCAGTGACTGAGTGGAATGGGATGCAGTGACTGAGTGAAATGGGATGCTGTGACTGAGTGAAATGGGATGCTGTGACTGAGTGAAATGTGATGCAGTGACTGAGTGAAATGGGATGCAGTGAATGAGTGAAATGAGATGCACTGACTGATGGAAATTGGATGCAGTGACAGAGTGACATGAGCTGCAGTCACTGAGTGAAATGAGAAGCATTGATTGCACTGTCTGTGAGATACGGGAAACAGTGACTGATGGAAATGGGATGCAGTGACTGTGGTGAAGGGGATGCAGTGACTGAGTGAAATGGAATGCAGTGACTGAGGGTAATGGGATGCAGTTACTGAGTGAAATAGGATGCAGTGACTGAGGGCAATGGGATGCAGTGACTGATGGAAATGGGACGCAGTGACTGAGTGAAATGGGACGCAGTGACTGATGGAAAGGAGATGCAGTGACTCTGTGAAATGGGATGCAGTGACTGAGTGAAATGGGATTGCCGTGACTGTGGAAAGGAGATGCAGTGACTGAGGAAATGGGACGCAGTGACTGATGGAAAGGGATGCCTTGACTGTGTGTCAAGTGAAGCATTGAGTGAAATGGGATGCAGTGGCTGTGTGAAATGGGATGCAGTGGCTGTGTGAAATGGGATGCACTGGCTGTGTGAAATGGGATGCAGTCACTGTGTGAAATGGGATGCAGTGGCTGTGTGAACTGGGATTCTGAGACTCAAGTGAATGGGATGCCGTGTCTGTGGGGAATGGAATGCAGTGACTGTGGTGAAGGAGATGCAGTGATTGAGTGAAATGGGATGCAGTGACTGAGTGAAATGGGATGCAGTGACTGAGGGACATGGGATGCAGTGACTGAGTGACATGGGATGCAGTGACTGAGGGACATGGGATGCAGTGACTGAGGGACATGGGATGCAGTGACTGAGGGACATGGGATGCAGTGACTGAGGGACATGGGATGCAGTGACAGAGTGAAATGGGATGCAGTGATTGAGGGAAATTTGATGCAGTGAATGAGTTAAATGAGATGCAGTGACTTAGGGAAATTGGATGCAGTGACAGAGTGACATGAGCTGCAGTGTCTGATGGAAATGTGATGCAGTACCAGAGCGAAATGGGATGCGGTGACTGAGGTACAGGGAAGGAGTGACTGAGTTCATGGGGATGCAGTGCCCAAGCGGACTTGGGGTGCAGTGAGTGAGGGAAATGGGATACAGTGCCTGAGTGAAATGTGACGCGCTGATTGAGTGAAATCGGATGCAGTGACTGAGTGGAATGGGATGCTGTGACTGAGTGAAATGGGATGCTGTGACTGAGTGAAATGTGATGCAGTGACTGAGTGAAATGGGATGCAGTGAATGAGTGAAATGAGTTGCACTGACTGATGGAAATTGGATGCAGTGACAGAGTGACATGAGCTGCAGTCACTGAGTGAAATGAGAAGCCTTGATTGCACTGTCTGTGAGATACGGGAATCAGTGACTGATGGAAATGGGATGCAGTGACTGTGGTGAAGGGGATGCAGCGACTGAGTGAAATGGGATGCAGTGACTGAGTGAAATGGGATGCAGTGAATGAGTGAAATGGGATGCAGTGAATGAGTGAAATGGGATGCAGTGACTGCGTGAAATGGGACGCAGTGACTCAGTGAAATGTGATTCCATCATTGAGTGAAATATGATGCACTCACTGAGTGTACTGTGATTCAGTCACTGAGAAAACTGTGATGCAGTCACCGAGTGAAATGGGATGCAGTGGCTGAGTGAAATGGAATGCAGTGACTGACGGAAATGGGATGCAGTGACTGAGGGAAATGGGATGCAATCACTGAGTGAATTGCAATGCAAAGACTGAGGGAAAGGTGATGCTGTGACGATGGGAAATGGGATGCAGTGAGGGTGTGAAATTGAATGCAGCGTCTGAGAGATACGGGAAACAGTGACTGATGGAAATTGGACGCAGTGACTGTGGTGAAGGAGACGCAGTGATTGAGTGAAATGGGATGCAGTGACTGAGTAAAATACGATGCAGTGACTGAGTGAAATGTGATGCAGTGACTGCGTGAAATGGGATGCAGTGACTGTGGTGAAGGAGATGCAGTGACTGAGGGAAATGGGATGCAGTGACAGAGTGACATGAGCTGTAGTGTCTGATGGAAATGTGATGCAGTACCTGATGGAAATGGGATGCAGTGACTGAGGTACTGGGAAGGAGTGACTGAGTTCATGGGGATGCAGTGCCCAAGCGGACTTGGGGTCCAGTGAGTGAGGGAAATGGGATACAGTGCCTGAGTGAAATGAGATGCAGTGACTGAGGGAAATGGGATGCAGTGACTGAGTGAAATGAGATGCAGTGACAGAGAGAAATGGGATGCAGTGACTGTGGGACATGGGAAGCATTGACTGAGTGAAATGCGATGCAGAGACTGAGGGAAAGGAGATGCTGTGACTATGGGAAATGGGATGCAGTGAGTGTGGGAAATTGAATGCAGCGCCTGTGAGATACGGGAAACAGTGACTGATGGAAATGGAATGCAGTGACTATGGTGAAGGAGATCCAGTGACTGAGTGAAATGGGATGCAGTGACTATGGGAAATGGGATGCCTTGACTGACGGAAATGGGATGCAGTGATTGACGGAAATTGAATGCAGCCTCAGTGAGAAACGGGATACAGTGACTGAGTGAAATGGGATGCAGTGACTGATGGAATTGGGGTGCAGTGACCACATCAGTACTGGGTGATGATCCTGGCCAGGTGTTAGATTTCAAAGTCGTTGATCACCTTGGTGATAGCGATCACAATTCTGTTATGTTTACTTCAGTGATGGAAAGGGATAGGTGTACACCACTGTGCAAGAGTTATGGCTGGCGGAAAGGCAATTACGAAGAGATTATGCAAGATTTAGGGAGCATAGGATGGGGAAGGAAACTGCAGTGGATGGGCACAATAGAAATGTGGAGCTTATTCAAGGGAAAGCTCCTGTGTGTCCTAGGTAAGTATGTACCTGTCAGGCAGGGAGTAAGCTGTAGGGTGCGGGAGCCGTGGTTTACGAAGGAAGTGGAATCTCTGGTCAAGAGGAAGAAGAATGCTTCTGTTATTTTCAGATGTGAAAGCTCAGTTAGGATTGAGGGTTACAAGGTAGCCAGGAAAGACCGAAAGAGAGAGCTCAGAAGATCCAGGAGGAGACATGAGAAGTTGTTGGCGGATAGGATCAGGGTAAACCCTCAGGCTTTCTCTCGGTATTTAAGGAATTAAAGAATGACAAAAGTAAGATGAGGCCCAATCAAGGATAGTAGTGGTAAGTTGTGTGTGGAGTCAGATGAGATAGGGGAAGCGCTAAATGAATATTTTTCAACAGTATTCACTCTAGAAAACCACAATGTTGTCGAGGAGAATACAGACATACAGGCTACTGGACTAAGTGGGATTGAGGTTCACAAGGAAGAGGTTTTTGAAATCCTACAGAGGGTGAAGATAGCTATGTCCCCTGGGCCGGATGGGATTTATCCTCGGATCCTCTGAGAATCCAGGGAGGAGATTGCCGAGCCTTTGGCATTGATCTTTAACTCATCATTGTCTACAGGAATAGTGCCAGATGACTGGAGGATAGCAATTGTGGTTCCCCTGTTCAAGAAGGGGAGTAGAGACAACCCTGGTAATTATCGGCCAGTGAGCCTTACCTCACTTGTCGGTAAAGTGTTGAAAAAGGTTATATGGGACAGGATTTACAATCATCTAGAAAAGAATAAATTGATTCGGGATAGTCAGCACGGTTTTGTGAAGGGAAGGTCGTGCTTCACAAACCTTATTGAGTTCTTTGAGAAGGTGACCAAACAGATAGATGAGAGTAAACCGGTTGATGTGGAGTATATGGATTTCAGCAAGGCGTTCGATAAGGTTCCGCATAACAGACTATTGTACAAAATGCAGAGGAATGGAATTGTGGGAGATATAGCAGTTTGGATCGGAAATTGGCTTGCTGAAAGAAGACAGAGGGTGGTAGTTGATGGGAAACGTTCATCCTGGAGACCAGTTACTGGTGGTGTACCGCAGGGGTGGGTGTTGGGTCCACTGCTGTTTGTCATTTTTATAAATGACCTGGATGAGGGCGTAGAAGGATGGGTTAGTAAATTTGCAGACGACACTAAGATCGGTGGACTTGTGGATAGTGACAAAGGATTGGTTGCAGAGGGACATAGATAAGCTGCAGAGCTGGTCTGAGAGGTGACAAATGGAGTTTAATGCAGACAAGTGTGAGGTGATGCACTTTGGTAGGAGTAACCAGAACGCAAAGTACAGGGCTAATGGTAAGATGCTTAGTAGTATAGATGAGCAGAGAGATCTTGGTGTCCATGAACACAGATCCTTGAAAGTTGCCACCCAGGGTGACAGGGCTGTTAAGAAGGCATACAGTGTTTTAGCTTTGATTAATAGAGGGATCGAGTTCCAGAACCAAGAGGTTATGGTGAAGCTGTACAAAACTCTGGTGCGGCCGCACTTGGAGTATTGCGTACAGTTCTGGTCACCGCATTATAAGAAGGATGTGGAAGCTTTGAAAAGGGTGCAGAGGAGATTTACTAGGATGTTGCCTGGTATAGAGGGAAGGTCTTAGAATGAATGGCTGAGGGACTTGAGGCTGTTTTCATTCGAGAGAAGAAGGTTGAGAGGTGACTTAATTGAGACATATAAAATAATCAGAGGGTTAGATAGGGTGGATAGGGAGAGCCTTTTTCCTCGGATGGTGACGGCGAACACGAGGGGGCATAGCTTTAAATTGAGGGGTGAAAGATATAGGACAGATGTCAGAGGTAGTTTGTTTACTCAGAGAGTAGTAAGGGAATGGAACGCTTTGCCTGCAACGGTCGTAGATTTGCCAACTTTAGGTATATTTAAGTCGCCATTGGATAAGCATATGGGCGTACATGGAATAGTGCAGGTTAGATGGGCTTGAGATCGGCATGACAGGTCGGCACAAGATCGAGGGCCGAAGGGCCTGTACTGTGTTGTAATGTTCTATGTTCTATGGCTAGCTCTCCCTGTGCTCCGTGTGATTTAACTTCCCTCTTGGAGTACCGTGAGGAACCACCTTGAACGCCTTCCTGAAGCCCGTATGCGTCCATCTTTCTGCCTTCGTCAATGCTCTTGATTACGACTTTAAAAAACTCAATCAAATTACATGAGTTATGATTTCCTGTGCACATGTGTCCTCGGATCCCATGGACTGTTTCCTGTTCTAACAGTCTTCAAATGGGGGAATCTTGTCAAAAGCTTTGCTGATGCCCAAGTAGACTGTATCAAATGCATTGCCCTCATGCACACACCTAGTTAGCTCTTCAATCATAGATTCATAGAGTCATACAGCACAGAATGAGGACCTTCAGTCCCAATCATCTGTACTGATCAGGTGTCCCAAACTTAACCGGTCCCATTTGCCTGTGCTTGGTATCCGTCTAAACCTTTCCTAATTGTGTACCTGTCCAAATGTCTTTTAAATACAGCAATTTTATCTGCCTCGACCACATCTGTTGGCAGCTCCTTCCATTCACGAACCCCACCCCCCCACCCCTTGTGGAAAGTTGGTTGAAAGTCAAAGCTGTGAATGTTAGAGATTCATCAACAAACCTCTTGCTGTCAACTGAAAGAAACCAGAGCTGATAAATCTCATTGGTAAACAAAATCATAGTTCTCCAGATTTAGTAAACATTATTTAGTAATTCCTCTTTTAATAGCTCTCACACAGTTGGCTGTCACTGAGGGGACTTCTCCTTGTACATTTCCTGCCATTAACCCAGTGCACTCTACAGGGACAGAAGACAGTAAAACTAAATAAAGAAACTCTAATTGAAAGAAAGAAGAATTATGGAAATGTCCTGCCCTCACCCCTTCTTTCCTCACAACCGCTCCCCACCCCTTTCACAAAGAACGATCAAACGAATGCTGTTGTAACATCTTACTTTGTTCCAATCCCAGTTTATTTGTTGCTGAAACAGACTTTCTTGCAATTGGTCCCTTTGCACTTAATTATTCCAATGCACCCTGCGCACCTCCCGTTTTCTCTTCTCGATAAAATCAGGGTCTTCTGCTGTTTATGTTAACCGTTCATAGCACATCCTGTGCCCCTTGACCTGCATCAATTCCAAGTTCAGCAAATCCTCAATTTTAATATTAATTAATAAACTCTAGTTTCGGTTTCAAATCCCTCCACGGTCTTGAATCCCTCCCCTAATCTCTGTAATCCCCTCCAGTCTCCTAGTTTTCAGAGCTATCTACAGTCTTACACTAACTCATTCCTGAACATTTCCAGTTGTAGTTAGCTCACAGGTGGCATTGCTGTGAGCTGCCAAGGTACTAACACTGGAATTTCTTTCCTCAACCACTCTGTCCCTCAACCAGTTATTCCTCATTTCGTACACTGAGCATGAGTGACCTGCAGTGAGGTCTCAAGGAATTGGTGCCAGTTCACCAGAGGATGAAGTCACACTCCATTTCAGCTACAGGGGATTCAGATGAGAACTGCAATGGGGATGGGGTGGCCGACAGAAGAAGGATTGGTGCATTGGCAGGTTAGAAAGCCTGCCATTAATGTCACGGAGCAGGAAAGACTCTGGCTTCAATCTGGCGCAGTGTTTGGAACCCATCCACTCCAGCACTGAGTTGTGGCCAACCTGATGGGAACAGTTACAGATTGAGTCATGATTGGTATCTCTGCTCCAGAAAAAGCAGAAGCTGTTGTGGTACAGTCGTGGGTGGGCCCTTCTGGAGCTAGAGTTACTCAGGATAAACACAATAAAAATCATCAGCTTTCACCTGCAGTGCCACAGTCACAGGGATCGCACTCTGTGGGAGCATTAAGCAAGAAAAAGGCACCTGTAATACTGGTATGAAGGAAATAAATGAGGGCAGTTGATATTTGCATGCATTATGGCATAGATTGTTCAACATTATTGTTTTGAAATATCGATATTGTGATGGCATTTACTGTTGTTTGTAGACAAGTGGTGCAGTGGTAGTCAACAGCCAAGGAGAGGGAAGGTTCAGCCTTGTTAGTGGAATTTGAGCTTACATTTACCTGTATTACAGTTGGTCGAGTGGATCACAGAAAGTCTGGCAACAAAAAAGCTGCAATGGTTACCTCGTCACTGCTTCCAACTCCTCCTCTTTCTCAGCTGGTGCCCGATCACTGGCAGCGACAGCGTACCCTCATGATGCCAAGGTTGGAGACTATCAAGAATCATGACGACACCGGCCCTTCTCTGTCCTGCAGGACTGCCCCAGAGTGCTCCAGGCAGCAGAAGCAACATTGAACTACTCCAGTGGTCTGCACCATTACATTTCCTGTGGTACTTTATGCAGCCCCTCTGAGTGTGTAATACACACTCCCATATGGACCACGTCATCAAACAAAGGCTCTTGTCACCTCCTCGTTACTTCAAGTTGTTCAAATGAGGATGGCAGGGCAGAATATTGAAGAATTATTACAAAGTCTTCTGTTCAGTATCCTGCTGCTCTCTGACAAGGAAAACTGAAATGTACTTGATTTTCATGTAATTTTGATTCCCATTACAGGTCCTTATGGGAACAGGAAAAATGACAAGCTGGAAAATTTTGCAAGTAATCTTTGGGCCAGCCTGGAATCTTCCCATCCTCTGGCCATGACCTTGTGACCCTGCTTGGAGGTTGTAGTTACAGTTTCAGAAGTGATCAATTCCAGTGAGGATGTCTGTACTAAGGTGAAAGCTCACGCACAGTTCTTCACGACGGGAAAAATGGCTCCATTCAGACTCTGGAGATTCAGGTATCCCACTGAGAATCGTTGTCTCCTTCATCATTCACCTTATTCCAGTCACCTGTCCTGCTCTGTGTGATTTCTGTCCATTCTCTCAGTCATGCTTGTCTGAGGGGATAGCCACTACTGTAGCCCTGTTGTTGACTTGTGCAGTATCCTCACAGTCAGGGAATGCTTCCCCATTCCTGAGAGATTTCAGCTGGCTTAAACAGCTCTGAAAACCACGAAACACTTTTACAAGAGTCAGCGGAAATCCACTTGCATCTAACCTGTAAGTAGTTGGTGATATCTCTATCCTCACTGCACTGGATGAAGAGAGGATTGTAACTGGAATACTGAGGTCAAAACATATACCATTAGCATCCAAGCAGCATTACGCATACTTCCATCAGAATGTGAATCAGATGACAGGGATTATACCTAGCACTTGGAGAACTGACAGAAACCCCAGGTTACCGTGTCAGGAAAGTTCCAGTGAATGAAGTGCCAACCGAGCACTTACCATTCGGGGGCAGTCTGTGGCTAAAACCCCACTCACTGAGAGATGCTGGCCAAACAGAGACCAGTGTCTCGCCATTGCAGGTGGTGCCACCAGGAAGGGTGGCTGATGCTGGTACTGCAATTAATCCAATGCTATTAGTGAGTCATGAACAAATTGGGGTCGTGGGAGAGGTTTTCTGGCCAGGGAATCAGGAGGTTGTAAGAAAAGGTAGTCAGGTGCTATCTGTTTGCCATCGCTACTAATATGGCATGGCGGATCAATGGTTAGCACTGCTGCCTCACAGCTCCCGGGACCCAGGTTCAATTCCAACCTCAGGTGACTGTCTGTGTGGAGTTTGCACATTCTGTATATGTCTGCATGGGTTTCCTCTGGGTGCTCCAGTTTCCGCCCACAGTCCAAAGATGTGCAGGTTAGATGGCTTGGCCATGCTAAGTTGCTAAGAGTGTCCAGGTATGTGTGGGTTAGGTGGGTTATAGTGGAATGGGTGTGGGTGGAATGCTGCAAAGGTCAATGTTGGGTCAAAGGGTCTGATTGTACACTGTAGGGATTCTATAATTAAGAGTTTTACTTCTCAAACTTTCTGTGTGATATTTGTTCAGCCTCAGTTATTAATTGCCCACTCAGGGGAGTAAAGACCATTTACCAGCCTTCCCAATCGAGACTGCATCAGGGTAAAACTTGAAAGACAGTCAGGTCCGTACTTACACTCTCCAGCTCAAACCCCGCATAAAGAGAGGGGTGTTAAATTCTACCCGTCATGTACAAAATCCAGCACCTACGTGATTGCCTGCAAAAATGCCATCCATCACTGCCCACAACAGAAGAGTGAACCTGGCAGAAACGCAGAATTGCTACAACGCAGAAGGAAGACATTCAGCCCATCATACTTGCCAAGCTCTCTGAGCACTCTAATTTAAGGCCAATCTTCTACCTTTTTCCAAAAACCCTGCATGTATTTTTTTTTCTGTTTAAGTAACCATCCCTCTTGCGTGCCTTCGCCGAATCTGCCACCACCACATTTCCGGGCAGTGGATTCCAGGCCCAGATCACTCACTGGCTGAATAAAGTATTTTTTTCTCACTGCCCATTTGCTTCTTTTGTTAGCATCTTTGAAACTGTGCCCTCTGGTTCTAGATTCATTTTAGGAGTGGGAACATTTTATTCCTAGATAACAAGGTGTACAACTGGATGAAGAGCTTTCTGAACTTTCGTCAGAAAAATGAAGAAGGGTCTAGGCCTGAAATGTCAGCCTTCCTGCTCCTCTGATGCAGCTGGGCCTGCTGCGTTCATCCAGCTCAGCACCTTGTTATCTCAGATTCCCCAGCATCTGCAGTTCCTACTATCTCTGAAGCATTTTATTCCTATCTGCTTTCTCCTGAGCACTCATGGTTTTGGAAAGTTTCTATCAAGTTTCCAAGGAAAGCAGTCCCGGTACCTTGAAAAAATCCTCATAACTGAGTTTCTCATCCCTGAGAATCATTCTCATAAATGGAGGCGTTGTGACAACATCACTGGACTAGTAATCCGGAGATTCAGGTAATCAGAATCAACTTTCACCATGACGCATGTTTGAATCCAATTTCAATTTAAAAACAACACCCAGGAATGAAAGTCTAATGGCGCCCATGAAATGGACCAACGACTGTGCTGTACATTTCTATGACTCTATGTCTCATAACAGGTCGCAGTACATTGGAGTTTTGTGTCATCTGCACAGTACAATGTTGTCCCCTGCACACCCAAGCCTAGATCATTTATGTCCGTATCAGGAAAGCAAGGGTCTCAATACCAGCCTCAGGGGAACTCCACAACAAACATCCTCTCAATCAGAAAAACACCCATCACACTCTCTTTCTTGTGATCAGAGATAATGGGAACTGCAGATGCTGGAGAATCCAGGATAACAAAGTGTGTAGCTGGATGAACACAGCAGGCTGAGCAGCATCTCAGGAGCACAGCAGCTGACGTCAGCTTTGGTGCTCCTGAGATGCTGCTTGGCCTGCTGTGTTCATCCAGCTACACACTTTGTTATATTACACTCTCTTTCTTATCCCTCAGACAATTTTGGATCCCTTTCATTCTGAGATTTTCTTCAAAAATTGTACAAAATGCTTTTGGATAGCCCATGCACAGCACAACAGCATCTTTGTCCTTTTCAACCTTCTCTGTTACCTGCGACTATCTCAAGCATCCAAATGATGTGGGCAAGTGGATACTGACGTTATTGGATCTTAAGACACGGAAAATAACTCATTGATAATGTGGTATCCCAAATTAGAACCATCAGAGATTTACATGTCGGTGATAATTTACGCACATGAGAGGGGTGCAGACACTTAGAGCCATTCAGCCGCTAGGTGAAAACATTTCCGAGTTAATTGCCACCCTGCGCAGAGTGCACATACAAATCTTGATGACAAGCATGACCCCAAGTCAGACAGCATCATTAGCATTGCTTCCAGATTAAAAATAACCCAGGGAGAACAAGACACTGCCTTTCAGACAGGTGTGGAGATAATTCCCAAATAACTAGCTTGATCCCAGACCATAGATGGGATGTACAATTATGGATTGACCAGATAAGGAACCAGCCAGGGTGCTCAATGATAACTGGTTAACATGGCGGGGAAGGGAGTGAAAAAATAACGAGACGTGCTAATCGGAATTGAGCTGTATTTGTGTGTTAAGTATAATTGAAGGGGCGTAAGAAGTGGGAGAGGGCTGTGGTGGCGGGTGCAATGATTGATGGAAGCCGCATTTGCTTCTTGTCCAAGTTTAATTCACTTCCGGAGACGCCGGTATTATTTTCAAATTGGCGCTATTTGCAGCGTAAAATTGCAATCGCCAAATGTTATGCTGACTCCTGAGACAGCAGGTTGGCAACCCCCAGTGAAAAGGGACCAGGTACCAACGCTGCATCACCTTGCAGTTCTTAATCCAGGATGATAGAGAGTTTGGAACAGTCCCGGCCAAGTTGAAGTTACAGCATCCATTTCCATCAGTTAATATTGTGACGAGCATAATGTTTAAATGTGCAGTTTCACCTGTTCAATTCTTGTCTATCGACCAATAAATACAGATATTGCAATGGTGGGAAGGATTAGCGGGATGTTAGAAAGCAAAGCGGTGTTATTTTCAGAAAATGGTGACAAACCAGAGATTTTAAAAGGATCAGTTCCACCCCTTTCCCACCCCACCCCCAACACGCACTCTTTGGTAGGGGTTTCCTTTAAGAGCGCTTCCAGAAATAAACCTGCCTTGGCCCAGGATCTGTCCTATTTGGTATGAGAGGGATGTGATGATTTGGCTCCTGTACAATCTTCCTCCGCCATGCGGCAGGGTAGGAGCATTGAAAGCAGATCTCAGCTCTTGTGGAGAGAGAGAGAGAGCGTGAGGCAGCGGCTGCGAAACGCGAGGGGGGTGAGGACGGACTGAAGAACCATGGCATCGCCGCTGTGTACTTAGTGCAGCCACCAGGCTCTCGGGGGAGGACAGCAAGGAGAATTTTGTGTTGTCCTTTTTATTTGCAATAATCCGGGGTGGGGAAGGGGAGAGAGCTGAGATAATGGGAACTGCAGATGCTGGAGAATTCCAAGATAATAAAATGTGAGGCTGGATGAACACAGCAGGCCAAGCAGCATCTCAGGAGCACACAAGCTGACGTTTCGGGCCTAGACCCTTCATCAGAGAGGGGGATGGGGAGAGGGAACTGGAATAAACAGGGAGAGAGGGGGAGGCGGACCGAAGATGGAGAGTAAAGAAGATAGGTGGGGAGGTAGGGAGGGGATAGGTCAGTCCAGGGAAGACGGACAGGTCAAGGAGGTGGGATGAGGTTAGTAGGTCGATGGAGGTGCGGCTTGTCGGGGGGAGGAAGGGATGGGTGAGAGGAAGAACCGGTTAGGGAGGCAGAGACAGGTTGGACTGGTTTTGGGATGCAGTGGGTGGGGGGGAAGAGCTGGGCTGGTTGTGAGGTGCAGTGGGGGGAGGGGACGAACTGGGCTGGTTTAGGGATGCTAAATCTCCCCTTCCCCCACCGCATCCCTAAACCAGCCCAGTTCGTCCCCTCCCCCCACTGCACCACACAACCAGCCCAGCTCTTCCCCTCCACCCACTGCATCCCAAAACCAGTCCAACCTGTCTCTGCCTCCCTAACCTGTTCTTCCTCTCAGCCATCCCTTCCTCCCACCCCAAGCCGCACCCCCATCTACCTACTAACCTCATCCCACCTCCTTGACCTGTCCGTCTTCCCTGGACTGACCTTTTCTCTCCTCTCCACCTTCGGTCCGCCTCCCCCTCTCTCCCTATTTATTCCAGTTCCCTCTCCCCGTCCCCCTCTCTCCCTATTTATTCCAGTTCCCTCTCCCCGTCCCCCTCTCTGATGAAGGGTCTAGGCCCGAAACGTCAGCTTTTGTGCTCCTGAGATGCTGCTTGGCCTGCTGTGCTCATCCAGCCTCACATTTTATTATTTTAGGAGAGAGAGCTGTTTTGGTTTGTGATACAAGAGACGAGGCTGTCTATGCCTTTCACCCATCGGTCGCTCTCCTCCTGTCCCTGCCTCTATGCACACACTCTGCCAGGCATAGTCTTCCTCCCTCTGTGTGTGTGTGTCTCTCTCTCGCTTAAGCTCCTAAAACCTAAGATGCATCGGATATAAAAACACGCACATAAACACACACACACACACACATCAACAAGCCATGGAGAAAGATCAGGAATTACTGCAAGCTGTCAAAACCGAAGATGTAGCTGCAATGCAGAAGCTGTTGCAAAGGCCGAAACAAGGCAAAGCGAGTGAGTACCCTTTACACACTGTTCCATTGGCTGATGTGAATGTGCCTGCGTTTTTTTGTGTGTGTGTGTTTTGCAAATGTCCTGTTATTGTGGAGTAGGAGGGGAGGGAGTTTGGTCTGTTGTTCAATATGGGCTCTCCTATCTTGACCGATGCTGTTCGTGACTCTTGATACAGTGCAATCGGTGGGAATGTAGCATTAGCCTGAATAGTGCGTTCTCTCTCCCTCAGACAGCTCCCCTGCATCCCTTAGCTTCACAAGCCGGCGCTTTCTGCTCCTAACAGCGCAGATTGGACGTTGAGGATAGATAAGGTCAATACTGGGAATCCCAGATTCCCTATCAACCGGGCAAGAGATTGCAGATGGTTTGTAGCGAATCCACGGTTGAGATACAACGCACAGAATCAGTTCGGAAAAGGGGAAAGGTGGTTCTGGAGGTTTGCACTGTTCTGTTTCGGCAAAAAAAGTGCCCGACCAGAGAATATCAGGCCAGTGACTAAGATGGTTAAACAGCTAATTCTAGTGGAAAGCTGTCAAGAAGGTAATAGCTCAGTGTCGCTTCTGAGGAAGTGCAAACTGGAGATCTTGTTTGACCCACTCTGTGCAGGTTGTTGTTGCTGTGTTGCAAAGAGAGCCTAGAGACGTGAGGGGGGACTTGGATGTGACAAATGCAGTGACTCCACACCCGGGCAGTGGTTTGGCAACATGATTCGGACCCCGTTAGCTTGCAGCCCTCTGACGCTGTTCCCTTACTGCCGGATGCTCACTGGCTCGCACGCCCCAAACAACCGGGGCTATTTTAAATTTAACCCCTTGATTGACGGGCTGACAAGTGCCTGTTGATGACAAAGCAATAGATGCTGCAGATCTGGTAATTAGAAGCAGTTTTGCTGGGAGACGCTTTAATTGATAGATTTCAATTCTAAAATTAACCAGGATTAAACGGGGGAGACCTCGAGCTGGCTGATCTATGATGTAGTAATAACAGTATTTTCGGAAAGATTGTCTGAGACGCAGGAGTGATGTCTCTCCCAGCTATCCTGGCTGCAAGGAGAAGGAAAAGGCAACCCTTTCCGAACAAGGCACAGTGAGGATTTCTGAAACATTTATGTATCGCTTAACTGGAAACTTGATAATGTACGCCACAATGTGGGAGGGGGAATCTTATTCAGTTCTATATTTGCCTAAAGCTTCACTCCAGATATTTTGTTAAAAATAAAAGAATAATGGGATTTGAAGGGTACACTGTGAGTAAATCGTGGGAAAATGTTAATTTATTTTGATGTGACTTGCTCCTACATGAGTAAAACATATTGTGATTAAGGATGATGGAATAAACTAAAAGCATTATTTGCCAGGATGAGATTCTGTCATAGTCTGGAGATGCGCTGCTCTGCTATCCAGTTATGAAGAGCTGCTGTCGTTGTGTTCTACAAGACTCCAATTGTTGGATGCAGTGGAAGTCTTTCAGGAGAAGACACCATGTCCCTTTTAAAAATAGTTTCTTACTGATTGATCATGTCACACACAGTACTTTGATTTGTAATTTTCTGGCTTATTCTCTGGTGTTGAGAACCTTTGTGGGTTGACTCTCCCTTTGACCTCATGATCCCTGTTGAGTTTAGATTTTGAATGCGTGGCCTGTGCATTTGTTGGATTTCTCTCTATTGGTTCTCTAAGTTCACTGACTGAATGCAACACTGTATCAATGTTTACCAATAATGATCATATCTGTGATGATGATGCTATTTTCCTTGGGACAGATAATGAAAATCTCCATGCTTCACAAAGTCTGTCTTTGTGTCTATTGGTGCTCCATAATTGGTGACCATGCCTTCAGCTGACAATGCCTTAAGCTCTGGAATTTCTTCCATAAACCTCACCACTCCTTTACCACCCCCCCCCCCCGACCATGTTCTCCTTTACATTATTGGTTATAAAATACCAGAGCGGTTACCTGTGTTGATATCGCCAGTGTCACGTTTGATTAGATCATTCCTCCTATGAAATATTGTGAGACATTTTACTTTTAGCAATGCAAGATGCATACATGCTGTTGTTATTAGACAATAAGTCGAGGTGGGAGGGTGCGGTATCATTGGGATTTAAATGGCTGGAGCGGCCTAACGCCAAATACCCAGCAGGTAGCTGTGTTGGGGCTGGGTTTGAGGGTGGGGTGGCAGATGGTGACTGTCTCTTCTAAATTAGCCCATGCTCCCATTAGAGGATCATATGTAATGCCTTGCTTATCACCAGTCTTCAAAATTCTGACAACACCCCAACTCCCCAACATATCCTCACTAGGGCCTACCAATTCTTCTCACTTGGTGAGCTGAATCTGGAACAATTGTCTAAGTCCCAAGTGCAATACCAGTAATGATCACGTCTTCTGGTGGTGCTGCTGGTACAGTGCTGGAATGCTGCCAATCTCTTACTGGCCTGAATCTCTCTGAGGCAGGACATCTTCATGTATAAGCGGAGCAATCAACCCATCAGATGGTTGCAGAGCTTGGCAGACTTCCCCATCTCTGTGCTTTTAGTCAAAGAGGTGGGGAACCCAGAGTCTTGTGTCATTCAGCCCTGAGGCAGTTGACCCTTACTTGCCTTCTGAAGTAGTATAGCAAATAGTTCATAAAAATGGGCAATAAAATGGTGACTTTGCCAGCATAATCCACATAATTAGAACTTTTCTTTATTAAATTGGGAACTCTGTGTGGTGTGTGCAATACTAATGGAAGTACAGATCCTGGCTAAGCCCAGTGTTCTGTCTCCACCTCCCATGATAATACAAGGTACTGACTGATTGGTTTCTTGGCTGAGACTGTGGTCACTTAGTTGGCAGCCAAAAACACGAAGCAGTGTTTTTAGGAGAGGATGAGACAAAATATTTAGAGTGTCGAGAGGGTCCATAAAGTTTTGCAACTGAAGACATAAAAGCTGCTAGAGTTTAAAAATAACTTGGATCTTTATTTGAACTAACGTTAATGTAGAGGGCCAAGAGCTGGAAAACAGGATTCAACTTGATAGTTTTAATTTGGCTGGCAAAGATGCGCTGGGCCAAATGCTCTCCTTCCATTGCTGCAAATTTCCACGATACTCCAAAATCATGTCAAAGATTTCTGAAGAAGGGTCTTGGCTTGAAACATCAGCCTTCCTGCTCCTCTGATGTTGCTTGGCCTGCTGTGTACATCCAGCTGTACACCTTGTTATCGCTATTGTAGAGCATCTATGTGTCCCACTGTTATTTTACTATCGTGCCAGATGTGTAGTACATGATTTCTCTGCAAGTTGGTATGACAAATTAAAATCATGAGACATTTTTATTCTCTTAATGATAAAACTCAAAATTCCAACTGCACCTATGTCAACTCCTGTGCTGTAACATGTCTTTACAGATTGAAAGGTGCATTTTATTTCAGTTGGGATGATTCTTGGATTTCTGCCAGACTTCAGCAGTTTGAGGTTTGCTGTGTGTGTGTGTGTACCTTGTGATATTTGATATAATCATTTGATATAATCAGTGGCGTTACTTTGGAGAGGTTTTGGTCTCCCCTTTGAATATTGAAGTAGAATGTAAAGCTCTTCCAGAAGTTTCGCGAATGACATAGAGCATCAGTCTGATGAAAACCTACCTCTTCCCCTTGCTACTATCTACTTGTTATTGCAGTATCAGTTTCTGAGACATGCCTTAGAATCCATTAAAGACGTGAATAAAGGCAAACAGTTGCCACTCACTCTAACCAACGTTTTTGTATAAAGATTTTACCCTCTACATGGACATGAGTCTTAATCCCATGTGCCCACTCTGTTCCAGTGAATGCTTTATTCATCCTTACTTTGACCACTTGCTTAACCTATTCCTAAATATTGACTTGGCTGCCTGTTCAGTCATTAATTCTGGTTGCACATTTTGAACTCTATGTGTTTGATGCAGCAGTTGGAAACAAGCGCTTGTGCTGCTTTAGTTATACCATCAATAGAGACTTTAAATAGTCATTAAAGAAAGGAAGAACTGGCACTGAATAAATTACCTGGGGTTTTTTTGTATTCATTCTTAGAATGGAGCTGCTGCTGGCTGGCCAGTATTTATTGCCCACTCATAGCTGCCCTTGACAAGGTGTTGGTGAGCTGCCTTCTTGAACCATGGCTTGGAGGGCAACTTGCAGGTGGTGGTATTCCCATAAATTTGCTGCCCTTATCCTTCTAGATGGTAGTATTTATGAAAGTGTTGGTTTCTAAAGAGCCTTGGTGAATTTATGCAGGGGATTTTGTAGATGATGTGCACAGCTGCTACTTCCCATCACTGGTGGAGGGAATGATTTTTTCTTGCTGTTGCTTTGTTAACTGTAGCAGCTTGCTGTGCCTAAATTGACTGCTGCATTTCCTGACATTGCAATCGTGACTACACTTCCAAAATATGAATACTGCTGAGAAAAGGCATATTTTGCTCCAGTTTTTCAACTTGCACTTAACAGGACAATTCACATCAAATACAATGTAAAAGGATCAACTATTACAGTAAATAAGAAGTGAGTCCTGGTGTTTTCCCTGTGGAAACACCTCAGAGTCCACTGTAATTGCTTTATTCATCTTTACTTCAACCATTTGCTGTACCTGTTCCTAAATATTGATGTGGTTCCACTTCCAGATGAATCAGCACTCTCTTTGTGTACAGCTTTTCCCTTCACTTCTTGCAAATTGCCCCAATAAGTGCAAGATGAAAAGGATAAACAAAATGTATTTTTTTCAAGTTCTGTATTACCAACTGATGACTGCCAAAATACTTCATTGGCTGTAAAGTGCTTTGGAATGTCCTGAGGCCATGAAAGGGAAGAAAGAGAAGGCTTTCTTTCTTAACATTGTGCATTTCACAGCTTTAGGATATCCCAAACAACTTCTGGCCAAGAGAATAGTTGAGAATTGGAGTCACTGTCGTAATGTGGAAACACGGCAGTCCATTTGTGCACAGTGAGATCTCACAAACGGCAACATCACAGTGACCAGAAAACCCCTTCAGTAATATCAGTTCAGAGCTTAGTATTGACCAAAACACCAGGATAACTCTGCTTGACAACAGAGGCATTACATTACCTGAGAGGGAATACGAGTATTTAACAACTAGACACCTGAAGCCACAATTTCAATGGGTAGAGTGTTGGTTCGAATGGTATCATCCAAAGGTCAGCACCTCCAACAATGGACCACTGGGTATGTTAGCCTAGATTTTCTTCTCAGGTCTATAGATCCTGACTTGAACAATGACATTCTGTCTTAACGGTTGGAGTGAAACCCACTGAGCTGCAGCTAATATAGAACATAGAACATAGAACATAGAACAGTACAGCACAGAACAGGCCCTTCAGCCCACAATGTTGTGCCGACCATTGATCCTCATGTATGCACCCTCAAATTTCTGTGACCATATACATGTCCAGCAGTCTCTTAAATGACCCCAATGACCTTGCTTCCACAACTGCTGCTGGCAACGCATTCCATGCTCTCACAACTCTCTGCGTAAAGAACCTGCCTCTGACATCCCCTCTATACTTTCCACCAACCAGCTTAAAACTATGACCCCTCGTGCTAGCCATTTCTGCCCTGGGAAATAGCCTCTGGCTATCAACTCTATCTATGCCTCTCATTATCTTGTATACCTCAATTAGATCCCCTCTCCTGCTCCTTTTCTCCAATGAAAAGAGACCGAGCTCAGTCAACCTCTCTTCATAAGATAAGCCCTCCAGTCCAGGCAGCATCCTGGTAAACCTCCTCTGAACCCTCTCCAAAGCGTCCACATCTTTCCTATAATAGGGCGCCCAGAACTGGACGCAGTATTCCAAGTGCGGTCTAACCAAAGTTTTATAGAGCTGCAACAAGATCTCACGACTCTTAAACTCAATCCCCCTGTTAATGAAAGCCAAAACACCATATGCTTTCTTAACAACCCTGTCCACTTGGGTGGCCATTTTAAGGGATCTATGTATCTGCACACCAAGATCCCTCTGTTCCTCCACACTGCCAAGAATCCTATCGTTAATCCTGTACTCAGCTTTCAAATTCGACCTTCCAAAATGCATCACCTCGCATTTATCCAGGTTGAACTCCATCTGCCACCTCTCAGCCCATCTCTGCATCCTGTCAATGTCCCGCTGCAGCCTACAACAGCCCTCTACACTGTCAACGACACCTCCGACCTTTGTGTCGTCTGCAAACTTGCTGACCCATCCTTCAATCCCCTCATCCAAGTCATTAATAAAAATTACAAACAGTAGAGGCCCAAGGACAGAGCCCTGTGGAACCCCACTCACCACTGACTTCCAGGCAGAATATTTTCCTTCTACTACCACTCGCTGTCTTCTGTTGGCCAGCCAATTCTGTATCCAAGCAGCTAAGTTCCCCTGTATCCCATTCCTCCTGACCTTCTGAATGAGCCTACCATGGGGAACCTTATCAAATGCCTTACTGAAGTCCATATACACCACATCCACAGCTCGACCCTCATCAACTTTTCTAGTCACATCCTCAAAAAACTCGATAAAGTTTGTAAGGCATGACCTACCCCTCACAAAGCCGTGTTGACTGTATTTGATCAAGCCATGCTCTTCCAGATGGTCATAAATCTTATCCCTCAGAATCCTTTCTAACACCTTGCAGACGACAGACGTGAGACTTACTGGTCTATAATTGCCGGGGATTTCCCTATTTGCTTTCTTGAAGAGAGGAATTACATTTGCCTCTCTCCAGTCCTCAGGTACGACTCCAGTGGAGAGCGAGGATGCAAAGATCTTCGCAAGTGGCGAAGCAATTGCATTTCTCGCTTCCCAAAGCAGCCGAGGACAAATCTGGTCCTGGCCTGGCGACTTGTCGATCTTAATGTTTGACAAAATTTTCAGCACATCAGCTTCCTCTATCTCTATCCATTCCAGCATGCACACCTGCTCTTCAAAGGTTTCATATCCAATGATTGATCTGTATAGTGAGTGAAAGGAAAATGGTGTAAACACCACACTGTGCAGCCTGCTCTCATTCACTCACTCGGAGCAAATTTTCAGAAACTTGCCAGTAGATAGTGAGTGCACCTTCTTATTAAGCTGCTGCTTGTAGCCGCTCCTGCCAGGAGACCTGCTGTCATGGTGTGCCAATTCTGTCTGTCTTATGCCACCCTCATACATCGGTTGTGGTTTGTTGGCAGCCATTCTGTGACCTGTTCCTGGGAAGATAGGGTTCTTCTGTGAGGAAAGGTTGGATCTGTACCAGTTGGAACTTAGAAGAATGAGAATTGATCCTATGGCAATATATAAAATCCTGAGGGAACCTGATACATTGTGTACAGGGAAAATGTTTCCTCTTGTGAGGGAATCTCAAAAAAGGGGTACAATTTAAGAACAGGAGGTCTTCTTTCTATGATGGAGACGAGGAGGATTTCCATCAGAGGGGTATGGGTCTGTGGAATTCTCTTCCCCAAAAAGTAATGGCGGCTGTACCATTGACTTTATTCTAGGTTGAGTTAGATGGTTTTTTGATAGATGTGGGAGACGAGGGGTTGGGGAAAAGGGACAGAGGGGCTTGAGTCCACAAGCAGATCAGCCACTGAATGGTGGAGCAGTGTTAAAGGGCTGAATGGCTTTCTGTTGCTCTCAAATGACATGTTCCTATATTCCGTTCTAACATCCATCATCCAACTGCACATAGGTTGACCCCTCTTCCTGCTGCTGTCCAGAATCTCTTAGCTTGTAAGCTCAGATCAAATAGCCAAAATTGTGACTCTTTTTTTCTGGGTGTCACTTATTAAACTTGGAGAGAGGAAAAAGGAATATATGAGTACCTTTCGTTCTGCTCATTTTAGATTCAATCTTTTTATAATATTTCTGAGAACTGCTTGAGAAACAGAGTCATAGAATCATACAGCATGGAAACAGACTCTTCAGTCAAACCAGCCCGTGCCAAACATATTTTCGAGCTAAACTCGTCCCACCTGCCTGCTCCTGGTCCATAACTCTCCAAATCTTTCCTGTTCATGTACGATTCTAAGTGTCTTTTAAGTGTTATAGCATCTAACTCAGGAAATGAATAGTTTTTTTGTGGGTGCATGTGGAATGTACTGTATCATGGTGAGGGAAAGTAAAAGGTGTATTCAGATTGAGGAAATGAATGCTGGCCTGAACAGAATTGGTTGCTTTGTATGGCCTTATTGATTTTGCTTGCCTCTCGTACCTTGTCATAAAACTGCTTATAACTTCAAGGAAGGAGAATAGCAATTGCTGTGGGTTTTGCAGAACACATTGTAAGTACATACAGATTTATTTTTTAAAAAAGCTATTAAACCAAAGAAATGGAATTGCACAATAAATCAGAAAGTAATGTGGCAGCCTAGCTGCTTGTTGAAGCACTTAGACTTTGTATAGATGGCTTTGTGCTTTGCCATCCACTTTCCACAATGGTTAAAATCATAAAATTGTACAGCACAGAATGAGTCCATTCAATCCGTTATGCCTGGGTTGACTGGCGAAAAGAGATTTCTGATCTGCCCCACTTCCCACTGTTTTCTCTGCACCACTGCAAATAGTTCCCATTTTAAACTACTTCATTCCTCCTGCCTCAGAGCACCTTGCTTTCATTGTGCTGCTTGGGTTGCCCTAGAAACACTATTGGCAAAGTGGGTGGCAAGAGAGGTGATTCATTCTGAATGCCTCTTTTTAAAATATTATTTATTTATTGAATGTGGGCATCACTGATACGGGGCCAGCATTAATTGCTGATGAGCAAATGCCCCTGAGCTGCCTTCCAAAACCACAGTATTCCCAAAGCGATGATAAGGAGGGAGCTGCAGAATTCTCAATCAGTAAAGATGATGGAATGGCAACAGTTTCATGTCAGGATTGTGTGTACATCCAAAGATTGGAGGGAAACTGAGAAGTGATGCCCCCGTGTGCCTGCTGTCCTTGCCCTGCTGGTTGGTCGATGTTGTGGGTTCTGGAGAAACCTTTGAAGAAATGTTGTTGCGTTACTGCACTGTATATTGTAGATTCCAGTTGGAGCATCCACATTAAGGCATCTACTTGCATCCTCATTCGAGATTCTCTATTCTGAGTGTAGGGAGCCACTTACTATGCTAGTATTGTATGGTGCTGACTGTTTACAAGCTGCCAATCAAGATGAAGTCATGGAGAAAAGAAATAGCTGTGATGTGAAGGTACATGACAGATTCCATTGTTACTGTATTGGCTTAGTAGAAATATCACCATTGCGTCAAATGGTTGTGGATTCAAGTCACTTTCTAGAAATATGAGCACGTTTCACTGCAGTATTGAAGGAGTGCTGCAATGTCAGAGGTACTTTTTTTTGGGTGAGAAATTAAGTTCAGGTTTGGCCTTCACCAAATATTGTACTTATTTGGCTGAAAAAAATGCTTTGGAGATGTCCTGAAGCTCAGAGAGAGATTATATAAAGGCAAGTTATTTGTGGATTTCTGTCGGAGAGTTGGCTCCAGTTATATTTTCTCAACAGCTCATTCTTCTGTGTGATTTGAAGCTAATATTCGTAACTTTCAAATTTTACAATCTATTCCTGAAATGTTTGATGCCCTATAAGGCACTCTGTCTTGTTCATCTTTTTAAAAATGAAAGAAGAGGAATTCTGTTGCATGAGGATTCTCCAGTGGCTTGTATAATATTGGACATAGTATAATTTCATTTAGAAAAATGATGAGATTACAACCATATTTAATAACTAAATACCATGCTTCACTTTGCAGAAGTCATGATAATACAAATTACATGCTTTTTAATAATGTGGGGTACATCGAGCAGTTAAGTGTAATTTGGATGAGTAGGTGCAGCTTTACAGAGTCCTCCTATGATCTAAAATACAGAGATGCTCATTGTATTTGGAGTGGCGATTGGATGGGAGGAGGAGGCTGGCCTTATTTTATCTGTATTTATTATTATTTCCAGAAGCCTGGAGCTTATCAAACCAGAGTAGTGCTTGATATTTCAATGTGTTGACCTATCTACCAGTGGAAAGAAAAGTTATGAAAGTACCAGATGCTGTAATAAAATGAATGAATTACATGTAATTTCTACCCCATACTCTCACAATCCTGATGGTTAATGTGGGTTATAGTTCAGTGAAGAATTTCTGGCAAAGAAAACAAAGTGCTTTATTCTATTGAACTATCAGACAAACATCAGATGAGTTTGTATCATTGAGTGACATGTTTTATTGGTGTTTGAGGAGTGAATGATCCTCCCTGACAGAAGCAAGAGACTCCTGCCCATTGATGCTTGATGACTGGCTGTAGCCAATTACTTGTGAGTGAATTTGAATGACTGTGACATCCAATAGGCAGAGCTGGTGGATGTGTCTTTTTAATATCGCAATTGCATTTCATAACCATATTGGAACACATGTATGAAGGCGCAAAACCAATCCTTTTCCCTGACTGAAGACACTGGCATTTACCAGAGCTGTGGTTCATGATGAACCAATCACTATCAAATGACAGAGAAATAATACCATTTCAAAGCGAAGTTCACCCAGCTTTCAGCTGCATTGAAGATCCTTTCTTGTGGAGTGAAATAGAAGTTCTATGTTAAGAAACGATGATTAGTCAAAACATAGCCTTTTACAATTAAATTACAAGCTGAAATGAGGCAGTACTGCAAAGTATGAGCAATGTATTTTTTCACGAGTAAAGCTGAGTCTGCAGTCTTAAATACTAATGTGCATCATTGCATTATCCCTTTGTATAAGTTATTCAAGATTAAGGTTAAGAGTCATGGTATTTGAATGTAGCAGAATGCACACTCATCCAACAAACATCGGAGGGCTCGCATATCTTTCACACATCTTATATGAGGCCAACATTTGAGAAAGAACACCAGCTGCCAGGATTTGGTTCTCCAATTGAGCACCCACTACTTGCAGGAGTGTCATGAGACCAAGAATTGACTTGTTCTCAGTGGGAGCATCACAGGGCACAGAATAGTGACCATACATTCTATCAGGGCTGTAAATCTGAAACGTCAATTTTTCTGCTCCTCTTATGCTGCCCGACCTCTCATGTTCCTCCAGCTCCACACTATGTTGACTCTGACTCCAACATCTGCAGCTCTTGATATCTCCGAGTGACTGTGCATAGCAACCTTTTGAAAAGAGATATCACTTATGAGCAGCGGTTGTGGGTAGCTCTGATTCCCATTCCTTCCTTTAATCTGGCATGCAGAGATTACTAGTAATGTCTTCTTCATCACTTAGATCCGATAACATATCACAGACTGGTCTCTGTCATTCAATTCCAAACCAGACAGTTTATGTACTGCCTGAGCCTTTGGTGGATATAAAATAAAGATGGTACTGGGGAAGGATCACCATAGCCTTTTAGCTATTCTACCCTCGTGGCCAAAACGACATAGATTCCCGAAGGTTGTACGTTTGGCATGGTATGTATGAAGTAAATACTAATAGGACGGAAATTGCTCTGAGATGCCTCAGAGCGGAATATGTTGTAAGGAGGAAAGTTGAATTCTAATGCACTTTCCATTACATTCAACTTGAAATATTTCAGCATATACTTGGTTGGTTAGCTGAGTTGGCTGGATGGCTGGTTTGGGATGCAAAATGATACCAATAGTGTGAGTCCGATTCTTGTACCGGCTGAGTTTACCGTGAAGGACTGTATGCCAGGCAGAAGTTGTAATTTCAATAATATTTGAAAAAACAAAGCTGTCAATAGGAAATTCTGCATTTTCACCGAGTTATCTCTTCAAAAGTCAGGAGGATACAGCGCAGAAACAAAAAGAAGGGGAATGGGTCAAAGCATCGCAATGTGGGCAAGTCTGAGGCCGATCTCCTTAATGATGAGACCAGCAGCTTTAAAAGATTGGTGTGTCAAGACAAACAGACTATTACAGGATAGAGTTCAAGTAGAAAAGATTGCTTTTATCTCAAGGCAGTTCAAATTCATGAAGCTTGGCCAGACTGCATCTGGAATTCAATGTTCAGTTTTGGTCAGCATGCCTCAGAGAAGGCCTTTTGAGGAGGTAAATTGTAGATTCACCAGAATGATAGCAGGGCTTAAAGAGTTAAGTTATGGAGACCGGTTGTCTGGACATAGCTTATCTCTTCAGTTTAGATGGTCCACATTGATCTCAACAAAATATTTAACATGATGAATAGATTCATTAGGATAAATATAGAGGAACTGTTTCGTCTTGGGGTGAATCCAGAACAAAAGATTAATACTTAATATTGGAACCCAAGCTGAGCAGGAGCAGCTGTCTATACAGAAGAGAGGGGAAATCTGAAATTCTCTCCAGAAGGCTGTGTTTGTGCATCATTTTAAATTTTCTGATAACATGGTGTGAAGCTGAATGAACACAGCAGATTCTCCAGCATCGGCAGTTCCTACTATCTCTGAAAAAATTTTCTGAGAGTTTTCTTTTGTTCAGTGAGGTTTTGAAGGAATTTAGAGCAAAGCGTGGGAAGATGAAGTTGAGCTGGGATCATCAATAATCCAATTGAATGATGGAGCCGGCCTATTTGAATGTTTTAATGAACATTATTTGTGAAGCGTGTACATCACATAGAGGTTTCAAGGTGATGACGTCTTGCTTTAATCTCTTCAAACTGAGAAAGACAGAACTTTAAAATAAAGCAATGTAAACAAATTAACTCAGTATGTACTCGGGCTCAGATACAATAGTATTTTCAATTGGCAACATCAATGTGATATAAAACCCATGATAATCTCAACGGACATAAGATGAACTGACTACTCTGACACATATCAGTTATGGTCAATAAAACTTGTGATCAGCAGTCAACCCACAATTGAAACTGATTCATGTCATTGGGTGCCTTTGTTTCCGATTAGTAGTAAACCAAAGGACATCTACATGCTACTGTAAATGTCAGCAAAGAAATCACTGGTGAGGAGTGAAAAAGTTGACGATGTGAAGACTAAATGCAAGGGTGCCCGTTATAATACCTTAAATTACAGGAAGAATAAAGTATTTGTTTTTCTGTGATATAAGATGCTCAAACAATGTGTGTACGATACATAGGTCAGGGTGTTTTCGATTGCATGCAAATACCATAGACTTTTGCCTTTATTCGGAAAAGATAAAAAAAAAGGTGTGCAGTAGTATTTCAGTGGGAGGACTCTGCTTTGCTCCTGGAAAACATATTATTCATACACCACTGTAGAATATTGCCAAATTTTCCCTGTAGCTCGAGGTTAATTTCAAAGACTATGTTTTGACAACTTAATATGATGCTTTTCGTTATATTAATTTTTAAAATTATATTGGGCCAAATTTTTACAGTAGAACTAAAATAGGTGAACCTGGATTTTAGATGTTATTTTCTCTCTATTTGATTGCTTTATAATTCTGATGGAATTACTGTGTGCCCTGTGTCTGCTTCATATGCTCTTCAGGCTCCAAATGCCTCAAGTATTATATTTTAATTATAGGAATAGGACAATCTAACTGTTGTTCAGTATGATATTTATATAGATTGAAGGAATTACTCATGGATGATGATTAAGTACTATCGATGGAACGCCCCCCTCATTTGTAATGACTGTCAGGCTCTATCTCCTTATCACTATGAATTCTCACATTATTTTACTGTTCTCTGTTCATTTAAACCCCAGTGGATCACTGAATCAATTGAACAGGTAATGGCAGGAAGGCAAACTGCTCAGACACACACAAACTGGTGTTTCTGTATCATAGGAGGCCTTACAGCTCCTTAAGCTTATTCTATCTTTAACTTAGATAACGGACAAACTGAATCCGAACTCCATTGACCTGCCCTGATTCCATCTTGCTTCATTTTGCCAAATGAAAATCTACCAGTCTCTCAGTTCTGAAACTTTCAATTGAAATTTAACCTTTTTGGATGTCAGAGTTCCAGATTTCCGTCACACTGTGTACAACGCTGCTTCCTGACGGTGCCCAAGATCGGCCTAGCCCTGATGTTACGTTTATGCTGTGTCGTTCAGAATTCCCAAACCAAATGAAACAGCCGGAACATTGGAACAGGAAGAGGCCATTTAGTCTCTCAAGCCTGTTCTGCCACTTTGTGAGATCATAGCCAATATGTGACCCAACTCTGTCTTGCCACCTTTGCTCTATGTTCTTTGATACCCTCAGCTAACAAAAATAAATCAATCACTTTTTAAAAAAAATTGACAATTGTGAAGTAAGGTCTAAATGCAGCCACCCTTTGTATAAAACAATTATTCCTGAAAGGCCTGACTCAAATTTTTTGAAGACGCTCGCCGCCATAGACTTTCAAATGAGCAGAAACATCTTTTTACGACTTTTCCCCTTATTATTTGAAAATCTTCAATCAATTTATGCCTTAATATTTTTGAATTATAGCAGGTACAGCCCTTGTTTGTGTAATCTCTCTTCATTATTTCGCCCTTGTAGGTTTTTAGAAGTATTATTCTGATAAACCTACATTTACAAGGTTAGAATATCCTTTCTAAGACATGGTGTCCAAAACTCCTCTTGAGATGTGGTCTGTCTGGAGCTTCGTATCACTGAAGCATGATTTCTATCCTGTTGCATTCTAGTAAGGCCATTAGCCTATTCAATTATTTCATTTTCCCCTGTCTACCCAATAGAGTGCTTTAATCACCGCACATACCAGGAAGCAATGGGAGATCTGTTGATTCCCCTCAGCAAAATGTTTTGCCTCAAGTTGGTACCTTTGGGTGGAAGGTATTCGAAACTGAGGCAGATATTGAACCTGTAATGTTCTGTCCATGACATGGACTTACCTGTGGAATAATTTGCCTCTTTTTGAAATTAAAGTTCAAAACACATTCTCTCAGCTAATTCACTCCTTCTTCAATGCAATGAAATTGTCTTTAGCTTTCCCAGTTTTCTATTTCTTTCACAAGTTGAAAACCCAAGTCAGCCTCCTGCTGCTTATGGACTGGGCCGTATCATGCAGTACATGCTGTGGTTGCTGATTGGTTTGTGGAATTGTGACTAGTTGTGGATGCTACAGGTCATCAGCCTGACGACAGCTCTCTGGTTCCTGGGAAAGTGAACAGCTTGTGGGTGTGAATGATACCGTGGAAGCCTTCAGGCCTCAGAAATGGAAGGTAGAGTCTCTCTTTGTCTCTGCAGTAAATAATACTTGGAACTAAAAGAAAGCCAGTTGTTTCGCTCAACACTTGTTGTAAGCTGTTGCTTTTAACCGATAAGCCAAAGACTTTGTAATTTGTGAACTGGTCGCTCTGTGCCTCCTATGAAGCAGTGAAGGAAACAAAAAGAAAGATCAGAGAACTGAAGGATTCGGGAAACAAAATTTTTATTTATTCATTCACAGGGTGGGGGCGTTGCTGGTTAAGCCAGTATTTATTGCCCTTCCCTCTTTGCCCAGAGGCCAGTTAAGAGTCAACCATGTTGCTGTGGGTCTGAAGTCACGTGTAGGCCAGACCAGGTAAGGAAAGCAGTTTGCTTCCCTAAATGACATTTGTGAACCAGACGGCTTTTTCCGACAGTCAACGATGGATTCGTGGTCATTGTTTAGACTCTTAATTCCAGATTTTTAAATTACATTCAAATTCCACCGTCTGTCACGGCAGAATATGAATCCAGGTGCCCAGAATATTACTCGGGTCTTTGGCTACACAGTCCGAGGCCCTCCTTGGCCCCATTCCTCCTTATCTTGGTCAATCCCTCCAAATCTAAAACTCTCTGTGATTCTTTCATTCCTTCAAATCTGGCTTCTTCCACATCCTTAATTTCATAGAATATAACATAGAACATTACAGCACAGTAGAGGCCCTTCGGCCCTTGATGTTGTGCCGACCAGCCAGACCAATCTGAAGCCCATCTAACCTACACTATTCCATATGCTTGTCCAATGACGTCTTAAATGTACTTAACTTTCCTTTGTCTTCACTGTTCCAGCAGTTTTAGCTTCAGGTTCCTACTGCCTTACCATTGTAATTCCCTCACAAACCTCTCTCTGAATCTCCACTATCTGTTTCTGCTCACTTAAAGTGCTCACCTTTTGGTCACTTGTCCTAATATATCACGATGTAGCTCAATGTAAAAAATTACCCAATGACTTCTCGTGAAGCAACTTGGGACTCTAAAAACACTACATATTAACAAGTTATTCTTGAGTGATAATGGGAACTGCAGATGCTGGAGAATCCAAGATAATGAAATGTGAGGCTGGATGAACACAGCAGGCCCAACAGCATCTCAGGAGGGTCTAGGCCCGAAACATCAGCTTTTGTGTTCCTGAGATGCTGCTGGGCCTGCTGTGTTCATCCAGTCTCACATTTTATTAACAAGTTATTCTTGTTGTATTTAACAGCATTTACATCCAGTATGGACTGGCTTTATTGAAGTTCTTGTCTCCCATCCCATATTAAAATAGAATGTTCATGTGTTAAAACACTTCCAGATGGAAACCATTGTGCTAATTATATGCAGCATCAATCTGAGAAAAAATTGACTTATTTTGATCGGGTAACATTCTGTGAAATATGTGCCCATTGTAAAGGAGTGTGTTATGATCCCGTGACCCTGTCACACATGCAACACAAATTTAATTGGCTCCATGATTCTTGTGTGTTTCACCTTATTGCTTGATGACCTAGCCATTCATTTTAATCAATGCATCAATGTGGCTTCTAGTAGTCAGAACCTTTTGTATTTAAGTTAATTTGAGCTTGCCTCTACTTTTACTTTTATCATGGTTTTAGCCTTATACAAAAAGATGAAAAAATGACAATTCTTGCATTTATTTGGCATATTTCATGATTTTGGGATGTGTTACAACCTAAGAGACACTTCTGAAGTGTAGGTGCGGTTGTGATGGAGGAAATGTAGGTTGACAGGGCTGCACACAGCAAGATCCCAGTAATAGCAAGGATACCAGGAAAAACTTGACAACAGCAGCCATGGGATCCTTTATGCCAAGCATCATCATACAGAAGTGCTGAGAAAATGGGGAGGCGGCAAGGCGAAGACAGTCTTACTGTCTGAGGAGTCCCGAGGACGAGGGCAATGTACTGAGGTCGTTGGTTCAAAGCCTGCCATGGCAGTAACTGAAATGGAATTAGTGGCAACCACGTTGAATGTTGTGAAAACTCATTTGGTTCACTAGTACCCTTTTACTGCTATTCTTAGCTGGTCACTTGCCCCCTGCTTGTGACTTGATACCCACAGCGATGGGTGCCTGCTCTCTGGGATGGCTTAGCAAGGCACCCAGTTACATCAAAATTTGACAAAACCTAAAGAAAAGAATAGACCACTGTATGGTCAAAACAACGAACCCTGGACTGTTTCTGGGTCTCCCTATCTGGATCAAAACCATTCTGCCTATACTTGCAGAGGGCCGAGCAGGACTTGATTTGTTCTTTCAACACGTCAGAGCAAAGCATTAATGTCTGTGATTGGTACTGAGGTAAAATGGGGCTGGTCTTCTGGCAGTTCCTTGAAAATAGAAAGGCACAAAATTTCAGTCCCTTGTCCAACTCAAGATAGCTACTGTACTTAACCCCTTAGAAGTGTAAATTTTGTAATTGATACCACAGAATCCCTACGGTACTGATAGAGGCTATTCAGCCCATCAGGTCAGCACCAACTCTTTGCAGAGTATCGCACCTGCCTTATCCCTGTAACCCAGCATTTACGAAGCCTGCTCATCTCTGGACACGACAGACAATTTGGCCCCCACACCTCAGGAAGGACATACTAGCCCTGGAGCGTGTCCAGCGGAGATTCACACGGATCATCCCTGGAATGGTAGGTTTAACATATGGTGAACGGCTAAGGATCCTGGGATTGTGCTCATTACAGTTTAGAAGTTTGGGGGGAGATCTGATAGAAACTTACAAGATAATGTGTGGTTTAGAAGGGGTGGACGCTAGGAAGTTGTTTCCGTTAGGTGGGGAGACTAGGACCGGTGGGCACAGCCTTAAAATTAGAGGGGGTAAATTTAAAACTGAAATGAGACGACATTTCTTCAGCCAGAGAGTGGTGGGCTTGTGGAATTCATTGCCACGGAGTGCAGTGGAGGCCGGGACCTTGGATGCCTTCAAGGCAGAGATCAACAAATTCTTGATCTCATAAGGAATCAAGGGCTACGGGGAAAGTGCAGGGAAGTGGAGTTGAAATGCCCATCAGCCATGATTTAAATGGTGGAGTGGACTTGATGGGTCGAATGGCCTTACTTCCACTCCTATGTCTTATGGTCTTACGGTCTTAATTTACCATGGCCAATCCACCCGACCTGCACATCTTTGGACTGTGGGAGGAAGCTGGGGCACCTAGAGGAAGCCCACGCAGACAAAGGGCAGAATGTGCAAACTCCACACAGACATTTGCCAGAGGTTAGAATTGAACTGGGTCCCTGGTGCTGTGAGGCAGCAGTGCGAACCACTGAGCCACTGTGCCATATTAATAGTGATGTCAAACAGATAGCCACATTTGTCTAAAACTGGAGTCTGTGGCTGGTGTACACACTGGGAACTGAGTTAGGATCCAATGAGCCAGTGCTCCTTAAACATCTTGCCACTGTGACCCATTTTGAGGCCTAAAACATCTTGCATCCCCTCTGTGAGGCATGTATGGGTGCGGGGTCATTGGGGGAAGTTGTGAGTTGTTGGGTGGCCTGTGAGAACAGGAAACTGTTAGAATAGGCACACAGTTGATAGAACATGGTCAGAACTTTGTGAATATCATTCCTACCTCAGAACCTGTAGCCTCAACATTTCAGATCATTTTGGGAAAGATCACATGGAGTGCTGCGCTAAAGCTGCAGCACTGAGTTTCTGCCACTAGTTGTCCTCAGTGAGCAACGGGAAGTCAGAAATCTTTTACAATGATGGAAGCCAATGAACATGTTCCAATGTCTTCCATAGAGCCAGCCGGTTTCGAAGGAAAAAAAAACATGCCTAGCCCTCAGAAATCTTTCAAAGTAACTCTTAGAGTAGATCATCTTACAGTACAATGACAATTCGTAGACAAAGCTGGTGGCTACCCATGCACAGAAAGATCCCACAAATAGGGAATGGAGTGATTTAACATTTACATAGATTTTTACAGCATAGAAACTAACTATTCAGCTGATGTGGTCCATTTTGGTGCATTTGGTTGATGCTTATTTCAGATGGGGAGGATAGGATGCTAGTTGAAAAAGAACAGTGGTGAAAACCACCAAATATATGCAATTAGATTATTCATTGGTCCACATAAAGTAAACCATTGCTGCTGTAATTCTGATTTGGAATTACTTGGCATGGCATTGGCAGTCTTAGAATCTCTAAAACAATAGTTCATGTGATGGATAATGTCATACATTTTCAGTATGGAACCAATTCCCTACTATCAACCCATATTCTACCTGACCTAGGAGTGCTTGATATTGGTACAAGATGCAAGGTCTGGAAAGCCTTTCCTTTTCTCAGCTGAGACATCCTGGCATATAGAAAACATGATAATTTCTGGGAAATGTTGCCAAGTACGCTGTCAATTTGAAACTTCCCTCCTGAAGAAATACATTCTTAAGCAACACTTATGCAAGTTTGCTATTAGTTTTAATTGTTCTATTCAGAAATAAGCTTCATGCTGGCAGAAAGGCTATTTCATTTTAAAGGGTGACTTCTCTTGCAGCCATATTTGCTGACAACAACATCATTGTCCTTGACTTCAGATCAACCACAACTTCACTTTTGTTGGAATTTCCTAGAATCATAGAATCCCTACAAGATTCTGCCGAGTGAATCTGCACCGACTTTCCAAAGAGCATCCCACCCAATTCATCCTATCCCTATAACCCTGCATTTCCCATGGCTAGCCCACACACCCCTGGACACTATGGGCAACGTAGAATAGCCAGTCCACCTAACCTGCACATCTTGTGGAAGGAAATTGGAGCACCTGGAGGAAATCCACACAGACATTTCATTTCAAATAAAGCAGCATTATATTTTTAAATAAACAAAAATGTACCTACTGCAGGGTTTGGGATGACACTCTAATACATGACAACTCCCACGAACTAAAGTTGCCTGAAAAAAAATCATCTGTCCATGTTTGCCATTGTTCCTTTAAGAGGTGAGTCCACTCTTCTCTGGCAGGCTATTAAAATTCTGTCTTTTTTTTAATGAAGCAGCTTTTTATCACTCTTTCTCCCCAGCACTCGATTGGAAAAGAGCTCTCTACAGCTAATTGACTTGAGGAGTTGTTGATAAGAATGGTCATATTTGCGACTGCTGTCACTTAATCTAATTACAAATTGAAGCTTCTCCTTTCATGACAAATAAGATGTGCAGCTCTCCCTCTTTCTCCCCCCAGTCCCCCCACCTTTCTAAACACCACTCTTTTCTTCCGGCTTTTAAATGCCAAGAATAATTATAGTTTTGCAGACGTAGCGGGGAGGACAGATTTGGGAAGAAACATAGAATTATGTGTACCCAACCTTGGAGCCTGATGTTTTTCGACTCGGCTCACTCGTGACCTTAAACAGATGTCTGAATAAATGCTCTCTGATGAAGGGTCTAGGCCCGAAACGTCAGCTTTTGTGCTCCTGAGATGCTGCTTGGCCTGCTGTGTTCATCCAGCCTCACATTTTATGATCTTGGATTCTCCAGCATCTGCAGTTCCCATTATCACTATGAATAAATGCTGATCTCCCACCTCAGTAGTTCTTTTAAAGAGTGTTGCAGAATTGGTGTTTTGTAGTAATGGGGATAATTTTAACAGCCAGGTTTGACTGATGGTCTGCAAACAAATTCTTGCACTTGAAAGGACACCATCTGATGGAAATTAAATACTTTGCAGTGGTGCCTATAAGCTCTACCAGCCTGTTAAAGACTTTGTGGGATTTTGGAGTGCAACACTGCTTTTGTATAATGGCTGTGCCTACACTGCACTGCTAGATGCATATTGACTAAAAAACCTCAAATCATGGCTAACTTGCTGCCTTTCCTTGTCTGACATATGAACTGGTGTAGGCCAATCAGCTTTTCTGTTTGTTATTACAGAGATTCCAGCGCAGACAGGCAGTGTACCTTTAAAACAGTTACTTGACATCATGTGTAACACTCTTGCATAAAGATACCCACCTCACCTTCAGTCAAGCTCTCAGACAATTAGGTCAGTCTGGCATGTTCAGTCAGCTACGTGCATGTAATTTGTAGTAACATCAATAAGCACTGAAACCAGACTATGAGTACGAGATGCTATAGCAGTGTAAATAGTTAGTGTTGTTAATGAACTTCAAGACATCTGTCTCAAGGAGTACCCAGTCTTTGTGGTATATGTTATGTGAGCTAACATATAGGACAGCACTCAGACCATATCATATCTAGAAGACACATCATTCTAAAGCTGGTGCTATTATGCAGTTAGATTAAGGTTGATTGGCCTTAAATCCCAAGGCAGCAGATGGTGAAATTTTAATTCAATAAAATCTGGAGATAAAAAAGAGACTAATGGCAGCAATCAAATTATTGCTAATTGTCATGAAAATTCAGCTGGTTTGCCAGTGTCCTTTAGGATACGACATCTGCTGTCTTTACCTGGACTGGCTTACATGTGACTCCAGACCCATTGCAATATGTTTCACTCTTGACTGCCCCCTGAAATGGCTCGGCAAGCCAGTCAAACTACTACAAAGCCCATACAAAGGGACTAAAGTAGATTGACTGGTCAGCGTCAAACCAATGGTAAACCTAACCCCCCCTGACGCTGCAAAGCCTTCCTTATTAACATCTGCACCAAAATAGGGAGAGCTGTTCCACAAACGAGGCAATCAACAACCTGTCATTCTCATGCTCACTGAGTCATAGCGGACAGACAATAACCCAGACACCACCATTACCACCCTGGGTGTGCCCGGTCCAACAGGACAGACCTGACCGAGATGGTAGCACAGAAACTACAGCCAAGAAGCAATTACCCTGCGAGTCCCTGGTTTTGATTCTAGCCCATATGAAGTCTGATGGCGTCAAATCAAACATGAGCAAGGAAACATCCCACTGATTACTCCCGACAACCACTCCTCACCCTTTCTCCACAGCTGCTCCATGTTGAACATCACTTGGAGGTGGCATCGAGGGTGTTAAAGGCACACAGGGCTCTCTGGGTGAGGGACTTCACGACTAACTCTGCTCTGGACTGTTTCATTAAGTACCCTACTGATCGAATTGGTCAAGTCTGAAAGGACGAGCCTGCTTGACTAGATCTGTGGCAGGTGCTGAAAGAACCAACAAGAGGGAAAAATCTATTTGATCTTGTTCTCACCAAGAGGTGTCTGTCCCTGATTGTATTGGTGAGAGAGACCACGGCACAGTCTTTGCGGAGACAAAGTCTTGTTTTGGCTTTGAGTTTACCCTCCATTTTGTCATGTGGCACTAACACCATGGTAAATGGGACAGGCTTCAAACACATCTAGCAGCTCAAGACTGGGCATTCCAAAAGGGCATCAGCTTAAGACAGGGCATTCAGAAGGGGCATCAACAGCAGCGGAATTTTACTCTTACATAATCACATCCAGACATATCCCCCACTCTACCCTCACCATCAAACTAGGGCAACAACCCTTCTTCCGTGAAAAGGGCAGGAGGACATGCTAGAAGCAATGCCAGACATACCTAAAAATGAGGTGTCAACCTGGTGAAGCCACAACATGGGACTACTTGCATGCCATTCAGTGATAGACAGAGCTAAGGTCAGCCCAGAACCAAATCAGCTCTAAGCTCTGCTTTCCCAACACATCCAAACAGCTGACAGCAAACTGGGGCCACTGTCTTGATTAGTATAACCCCAACAATACTTGAGCAGTGTGACTCCAGCCCAGCTAAAACAACCCATTTGATTGGTACCCCATCCACCAACTTCAACAGTCATGCCCTCCAACCACAGGATGGACAGTGACAGCTCCCATGTGGAAAAAGCAGTGAAATACTCTCTATAACTCCTTTTGACAGTACCTTCCAAATCTGCGACCTCTCCCAGCTCGAAGGATTGGGCCAGTAGATACATAGGATCACCACCACCTGCAGGTTCCCCTCCGAGTCACACATGATCCTGACTCAGAAATATTTATCATTATTCCTTCACTGTCAACTGGGGCAAAATCCTGGAAATTCCTTTCATGTGGTGTTTCTACATTTCAGAACATGCAGTGATTCAAAAAATGCTTCTCACTACCTTCGCTGGTAGTCAAAGGTGATTATCGATGAACAATCAATGTTAATGTAGCCAGAGATTCCCAGGTCCCGTGAATGAATTTTAAAAAAATAGATTTCCTAACTTGATTCTGTATTCCTTACTACCCTTACCTAAATAAATAAACTCAGATTTGAGATTTTCAGTTGATCCTCACATTTAACAGCTTTTTGAGGGGGTTTGAGTTGGTGGGGGTGAGGTCCCAATTTCAGGATTCAACTCTGCAGTGGGTGAAGAAATGCCTTCTGACATCAGCCTGAACAGCCTAGCTCTAAGTTTAACATTATATTCCCTTATTTCAGACTGTATGACCAGAAAAAAATAGTTTCTCTTCATATACCTCATCAAATCATTTTAAGCAGATCAATTTGTAAACTCCCTAACCTTCTAAATTTGGGAATTAAGCCAAGTTTTTGCAGCCTGCCCCACACTTTAACTCTTGTAGCCCCAATATAATTGTGCAGACAAAAACATCCCAAATACCCTCTGATAATCTGGAATTGTTAAGCAAAGCTGAGAGAAAAATATTGACCTACACTGTATTCAAACTTGGGCACTGCTACTGAATTTCTTGAAATAATACCATGAAATATTCAATCCAATGTTGAGGTTGAAATTGACTGATTCCTGGGATGACAGGATTGTTGTATGAAGAGAGTCAAGATCAATTTGAACTGTATTCAGAGCTGTTCAGCAGATTGGGGGTGGGGGGGGGGGGGGCGTGGGGGGAGGGGTGCGTCCGAAACACCTGTAAAATTCTAACTGGAATAGGCAGAGTAAACCCAAGAAAGGATATTTCTGAGGAGTGGGGAGTTCAGAACCAGGAATGATAATGTAAAGATATGGGTAGCCCATTTAGGACTTAGATGAGGAGAGATTCCTTCACGCAGAGAGTGGTGAACCTGTGGAATTCACTGCCAAAGAAATCAGCTGGGGCCAATACGTTGAATATTTTCAAGAAGGAGACAAGCATAGTTCCTGCAGTGAAAGGGATGAAACAGTATAGTTAAAAGAGGGAACAGGGTACTTGAGTTGGATGACCAGCACGATCATAATGGCAGAGCTGGCTCAAAGGGCTGAATGGCCTACTCCTATTCCTATTTTTTTGTGTTTCTATCCAGAAAGGGTATGATAGAACAAAAACAAAGATGCTGGAAAAGCTCAGCAGGTCTGGCAGCATCTGCAAAGGGAAAAACAGAGTTCATGTTTCGGGTCCAGTGACCATTCCTCAGAACTCTTCAGGTTTTTTTAATATGGGAGTATGATAGAATTGGTTTTTGCCAGCTCAGTCTCATCATGGCCTTCTCAATGTTTCATCGTACAGGATATATTTCCTGACTCCTGTGTAGAATTATGTTGAATTTACAGCACAGAAACAGGCCATTCTGCTCAACTAGGGTAAGCTGCTATTTATACTTCGTATGAGTCCTCATACCTTCCTCATCTTCACTTTATCAGCACGTCCTTCTGCTCCTTTTTTATTCATGTACTTGTCTAACTTCCATTGTAAGCCCACCATTGTTAGTCACCATCATCAGCTATCCCTGCATTTGAGGATGATGTCGACTCAGGATTGCAAATTTCTGCTGTGGGTCTTCATGTGGCTGAACTGTAATCAACATGGCTTAGAGTAGGATTTCCAACCTTCTCGGATTTCTCTGGAATTCCTTGAGGATTGAAGATTGTGAGAGAAAAATCCAGGGACGTTGAAAATGGTGTTTCTTCAAATACTTCAATTTCTTAATTAAACAAATTTTGGAAATAGAGGAGAACAGTCCAGTACTTGGACATCTTGTGTGATTATAGTCCAAGAATATGTTCAGTGGCAATTCCGGTTGACAGTCATGCGGTAAAAGATCTTTATCCTGGTAAAAGAAATTTCAATGTTTTGCAATGTGTTTTTGTAAAAAAATAACTCATGGGATGTTGGTGACAAAGTCGACATTTGCTGATCATTGTTTATTGAACTTGCGAAAGGGGCTGCCTTGCTGAATTGCTGGCAGTTTGTGCAGTGCAAGTGCTCTCAGTGATGCTGATAGATGGGGTGGTTTCCGAACTCATTGCAAAACATGCATTTACAATGCAATTTCTACACATGGAGCTCTGAAACCAGCTGGAACTCACTGATGTCAGGCCCAGCGAGCTCAGGACCTTCAATGTCAGTTTCATCCTATTGCAGCTCAAGGAGCGTGTAACCTTGAAATCAGAGCTAGGCTGTTCCAGACGTACTTCTTGAACAAAGGTTGCTGAAAGCATTGGAAAGCTCTTCTTCTCAAAACCTATCGAGGTGGGAGATCAATCCTTTTTGTCTGTTTGAGTTTGGAATGCATATTTATTGTTCATCCCTATCTGCGCTTGAGAAAAAGGTCATGAACTGCCTTCTTGAACGTCTGCTTTTGATGTGGTGTAGGACATCACAGTGTTGTCAGGGAGGGAGTTTGAAGGATCTGACTCAGCAGCAAAGAAGCAGCGATATAGTTCCAAGTACGTATGGTGAGTGATTTCAAGGTGGTGCTCCCATGAGTCAGTTCTCCTTGTTTCACTAAATAGTAGTGATCACCAGTTTGGAAGGTGATTGAGATTTTATAAGAGTCTTGTTGAAGCAAGTTGGGCTTTTGGAGTTAAATCAGAGAACAGTCATGATGTAATTGAACAGTGGAAGAAGTTCAAGGACTGAATGACCTCCTGTTCTTATTTTCTGGACAGATAAAACAGAGCACGTGCACACACAACTCAACTTTCCTGTATATGACTGACCGCCTCAGTCAAAAGGTTGAAAATTAAGTGTGAAGTAAAAGTGCCATTATAATTCACACAAAACCAAAGCAATCAATTTGTACGATTAAGCACCAACTTCCCTGTTTGAGTGCAAGTGTTCCTTCTCTTCATTGTTGAACTTTGATTGCATTTTTAAATTTTTTAAAATGACCTTTGTTTTGCTTTGTTCTTCAACTAAATGAGACATTAGATTTTCATCCCAAGTACAGAAAAACCTCATGCATAGATTCTTATGTGGCCTATTTTCAACCAGCTATTGTTTCAAATCTGGCCTTGCTACTGTTCCAGGCTGTCAGAAATCTAATGACTTTGATATAGTATTTTATTCAGGAAAGCTGCTGCTGTTTCTAAGACACAAGGAGCCTAAAGGTTTACGGTGACTTAAATAGACCTGGCAACAGCAACACAGCAATGTCACATGCTGACTATCAGTTGTCACCCTTCTATTGACAAGTGTTTTTGTTTCCCATTGTAATTAGTTCCGTTCAATGCAATGTGGTTTCCTAGCTAGCTCAATGACGAGGTGAAGATCTCTGCCCTTAGAGTCCTGGATGATTGTCAAATAAACAGATATTCTGATCTGTCTTTATGAGAGCAGATTTTTCTTTAACTCTTGATTTATTTCTGTTTTGTTAAATCAACAAACTTCTGGTTTGGCAACATTTTTTGTTTCTCTCCGAGTGTGAATGTTATTGATAAGTGGACCAAAATGATGCTTTCCAGGATTGAGTAAATGCAGTCAAGCGTCTGGATGATCCTAAGGGCTAATCTTTAGGAACCTATCAGCAGAGCTGCTAAAACTGGCACGAACTAACAGATTCTGTACACTTCACATTCACTTGTCATCTGTAATCAAAGTTGCATTTGTATAGTGCCTTTGCCATAGCTACCAAGCCCCAAGGCATGTCAGAGGAGCCGAATCAAACAGGGAGCCATACTGAGTGAAAGAAAGTGTTTGAGAAGTATCTTATAGGAGGAGACAGGGATAAAGAGGCCTCTGGAATGAATTCCAAACCTCAGGTTGGAAATGGCTAAATGCTTGACCAGCAATGGGTCAAAGGAGTAAGGCTTGCACACAAGGCCTGAGTTGTAGGAGATCAGAGATCTGCTTGTTTAAGAGGAGGTTGTAGAAGTAGTGTCCTCATCAACTGACCAAATGCAGCTTTGCAGAATACCATACTGCCTACATGAAAATCTGTTGGATGTACTTCTTCTACAGACCTAAAGCCAGTAATCAACAGTAACAATGCATTTAGCTGTAGCTGCTCTTGTATGCTAAATGCTGATTTCTAATATGTGCTCATTTATCAGAGTGTGGCTAGAAGATGTTTTGATTTATCTCATGTAAAGTTTGAAGATCAGGTCCTCCTCACTGATAATTCAGTTCATAGAATCCCCACAGAATGGAAGCAGACCATGCGACCCATTGAGCTCACACTGACCTTCCAAAGAGTATCCCACCCAAACCCAACCCCCTATCACCATAACCCTGCATTTCCAGGAGATCAGATTTAATGCAAAGAACGGCACAGATCCATAACCATCGGCTTAACGGAGCTTTCATCAACTTAAGTTCAGAAGACTATTTTTAACTTCTCTCTCATCTGTCTATATTGCAGTATAATATTTTTTCTCATGTTTCTACTGTAAAAATGCACTTGTATCCAAACAATGCAACATTGTTTTCCATTACCACTTAATGAATATATGGCAGAGATCCTGAAAGCTTGCAATCACGTCATTGTTATTATATTTTCGTTATATGAGGAATCCGATATTGTGCTCGATTTTTCATCTCCCTTTTGTCGTGATTCTATTCTGTATTGCAAACCATTATCTTCAAACCCAAAACAAACTACGCTTCCTGGCCACAGATTCCTTTTCCTGGCGTCTGTCAGAGGCTGGAGCCTGTTTGCGCACTCGGTGGTGTCATATGTGACTCTGAGATGAGCTTCCAATCACTTATCCACAACGTAGAGTCAGACCTGCCCAATTCCCCCTTTGTAACATCATTTGATTTTGCCCCTCTGAGCTCTTTCCTACCACCAACATCACCTCCAACCCAAGATAATAAAATGTGAGGCTGGATGAACACAGCAGGCCAAGCAGCATCTTAGGAGCACAAAAGGTGACGTTTCTGAAGGGTCTAGGCCCGAAACGTCAGCTTTTGTGCTCCTGAGATGTTGCTTGGCCTGCTGTGTTCATCCAGCCTCACATTTTATTATCTTGGAATTCTCCAGCATCTGCAGTTCCCATTATCTCTGATACTATTTTCACCTCCAACCCACTCCTTTTTTGTGTCTCTGTTTGATTAAAACCTGTATAATTTTTTTTAGTTCCCCACCGCATCCCAAAACCAGTTCAGTTCGTCCCCTCCCCCCACTGCACGACACAACCAGCCCAGCTCTTCCCCTCCACCCACTGCATCCCAAAACCAGTCCAGCCCGTCTCTGCCTCCCTAAACTTGTGGGATGCAGTGGGTGAAGGGGAAGAGCTGGGCTGGTTGTGTGGTACAGTGCGGGGGGGGGACGAACTGGGCCCAGTTCGTCCCCTCCACCGACTGCACCACACCCATCCCTTCCTCCCACCCCAAGCCACACCTCCATCTCCTACCTACTTACCTCATCCCACTTCCTTGACCTGTCTGTCTTCCCTGGACTGACCTATCCCCTCCCGACCTGCCCACCTGTACTCTCCTCTCCACTTATTTTCTTTTCTCTCCATCTTCAGTTTGCCTCCCCCTCTCTCCCTATTTATTCCAGAACCCTCACCCCATCCCCCTCTCTGATGAAGGGTCGAGGCCCAAAGCGTCAGCTTTTGTGCTCCTGAGATGCTGCTGGGCCTGCTGTGTTCATCCAGTCTCACATTTTATGATCTTGGATTCTCCAACATCTGCAGTTCCCATTATCACTTGACTTTGTGAACTGGCTGTGGTATGAGACCAACTCTAGTTGAAGAGATGCATTTCATAGGCATAGAGATAGAAAGATTGCAGGAGATTTGTCTTGACATGGTCGGGGAAGAAAATCCATTGAGATAGACTTTACTACTCCTGGTGGATTAGGAAACTATAAAAATTGAGGGAAGTACCTGGAGAGGGCCACTTGAAGCAGCTAGAATGTAAAACATGGAAATACAAATCCATTGTAGGGTTGGAGCTACTGCATATGGTTTACAATGTGCATGGAATGTGCAATGTGTGGGTAAGTTTAAAAGGCAAATGATCCTTTTTGTAGTTCAAAATCTAAGTTGTCTTTCATAATAATGCTTAATCAATGGTGTTTTGGTCATCTGTTGCAGTACAGGTTTTAAAATATAAGTTTCAGTAGTGTTACTGTTTTTAACGATTAAATGGAATTCTGACTTTCTTTTTGAATGTCATTGAGCTCAACAGTTATCATAATGCAATCAACATTTGTGTTTTCATGGGCAAAACAAGGTTACATTGTTGCTTGCAGTAGTTTGCTGTTTTCTACCTTACAATGGTGACTACAATTCAGAAAGTATTTCATTGGCTTTGATTGCTTTGAGATGCCCTGAAGTTGTGAAAAGCATTGCACTAATGCAGTTTTTCTTTAAGACTGTTCCAATTAGTCTCTCAGGATGGTTGGATGACAAAAGGTTGTTGAATACTGATTCAAGGCAGTGGAACTCTAAGTCTGGGAGTGGGAAATAATGGAATCATAACTGCCTAGATTTTTTCCCCTTTTTGCTTTCTTTCTTCTCATGGGGAAATAAAGCACCCTATCCCCTGCAGTGCCCACTCTTTTGGTCCATTTTTTAAATAGAAATTATGATTGACCTACTTTTCTAATCAAACTGTTCAGAACTGCCTAACTTTCTAATGCTAGAGATAAACAGCTGACAATGATACACAAAGTCTGCTTTTCTTTTCCCATATTCAAAGTTCTTCACCTTGCTCAGATTTAAACAAGCTGGATGATCTGCAGTTCTGAATAAAGTTGCTGTGATAGGTACATTAGTATGATATAAGGCCCATAAATGCAAAATTAGTAGAGGGTTAGCGCAGAGCAGTCAACATCTCAGCAATGCCAACAGAGGCATTCATGACCAGCAACAGAAGCATCCACTGGAAACCTATTTAAACACAGAGAGCAGGATTCACCTTTTTAAGAGCTGCAAAGATCCAAATGGGTGATGTGAACGAGTAAATATCATTCTTAACAATTCTCATGTGTTGGCTTTTACAGGATGTTTTAATCTTTCAGATCTGGGTCAGATTGTTTTGCAACAATGCTTGTTATGAGAGCAAATTGGCCAATTAAAGCTGAATTAATGCAAAAATGTTCACGCATTCTGAATTGATGTTTGAAATAATTTGTGTATTAAAAATGAACTGTACTCATTACAGTGCACTCCAAACGTGAAATAATAAGCAGGAACCGTCCATTGTGCAGTGAGAGCTGCTGATTGTGGCTGCGTGTTGGAGCTTTTAAGGTTGAAAACTGCCCTTTGCTTCACCTTAATAATAAAATGTGAGGCTGGATGAACACAGCAGACCCAGCAGCATCTCAGGATTTTAGTATCTTGGATTCTCCAGCATCTGCAGTTCCCATTATCACTTTGCTTCACCTGCTGGTCTATTTTAGACATGACTGGCAGAACACTCCAAAGACATGAGCCCCTGGCATTGCCTTCAATGTTCCAAGTGTCTTTCATGGAAACCCGTGGCTCCTTCATGATTGAAAATCAGTAAGTAAGTGGTCTCTCAGTGCATGCTGGAAACAACAGACTGGCATCAGGAAATGACGACAAAAGCTTTTGGTTTGTCGCAAACTCTTAAATGGCATCCTGATATCTGTCAGGCAAGCCACCACGCTAGTCTGCATTTGTTGTATTTTCTGTACTGAACAACATTTCCACACAAGATGGTTGACATAAGCAGTAGGAACTGCAGATGGTGGAGAATCTGAGATAACAAGGTGTAGAGCTGGATGAACACAGCAGGCCAAGCAGCATCATAGGAGCAGGAGACCTGATGTTTCGGGCCTAGGCCCTTCTTCAGAAATTTCTGAAGAGGGGCCTAGGCCCAAAACATCAGCTTCCCTGCTCCTATGATGCTGCCTGGCCTGCTGTGTTCATCCAACTCTACACCTTGTTATCTATGGCTGAGATAGGAACAGGAACTGGACCTCAGCCTGTTACTCAAACTCTTCAAGTGCCTGAAACCACTGCACTCCTTCTAGGAGGGAGTAGCAGGGTTGTGTCTGGGCTCTTGCCTGGGGCTCACCCACTCCCATCTGTTTTCTTTCACTTTTTATTTCTGCTTTTTTTTCCTGGATTATCTTTTTGGCGTGTGAGTCACCCGGATTGACGTTGCAGTGAGCACGGGCCACGTGAAGACTGGCAGCTGCTTCCTGGCAGTCAGAAACCATGGCAATGGCATCAGGGATGTCGTCACGTGGGGCCAGCAGCTGCTGTGCACGCTTCAAGATGGCGGCACCGGCAAGACAACACCTTGGGTGAAGGCAGCCAGAGCGAGGCTCTTGGCGAGGTGGTCGCCAGCAGAGCCAGGGACTCCTGGATGTGGTGGGCCTAGAGTGGGAACTCCTGGCATCATCAAGGTGGCAGTGCGGGCAGGCACCGCTGATTGCAGGCCTGGAGCAGGGACCCCTGGTTATTGGCAAGGTGGCGACGGATTGCAATCGGGAATTCCCGTATGTGGGGCGATTATGTGTTGAGCACGGGACTTGGTGACAGTGATATGAGCCCCGTGGCAAGGCTCCTGAAGAGTGGCGACACCTATGTTGGTGGGCCTGGCACAGATGGTGCAAGACGGCGCAAGAGGGCTGGCAGTGCAGATGTCTTTGGTGAGCCGGCTCAGAGTCATCCTGGAGGTAGTGGAACAAAAACTTTCTTTTTACTCTTTTTATTCTCAGACCATCCATAATGGCACTGTATTGCGGAAACAGTTGGAGCTTTTCACTGTATCTTACCGTATTATTCACTGCAAGTGACAATAAATAATTCAATACAATTCACTGCGGGCAGCTAGAGGTGGGCTTTAAATATGGGTATAGCTACCATCACTGAAAACCCACCAATTAATAATGGACCAGGAGCTGTATGAAAATCTATCATGCTAGTACAGCTATAAAATACAAGACACAAACCGTTCAGTGTTGTTTTTTTTCTTCGCTTAATGTCCATCACTTCCATTAAATTCAGCGTTCAGTATAATACTGCAATTGTGCTTTTTGTGTTTGAATTTTCATTTGGAACGTTTTTGCATTTCTCACTGAAATTTCTTCACATGGCGATTTCATCTTTTGGTGCTCTCTCTCTCTCTCTCTCTCTCTCTCTCTCTCTATCTGAGTCTCTCCAGCAGTGTTAGCTGTTGCTTGTCCTTTGAATGCAGAAACTTGGTCATTTCTGCACAAACATGATGAAAAGGTTCTGTGTCGAAGGGGAAATCCATTGATACATCAGGATAGTTTCTGCAAGTTATTATCTCCTACCCTCAGAAGTGAAATTTATGAGATATATTGCCTGGTAGTTCAGGGGTTCAAATCCCACAGCAGGGGACGACATATAGAGTGCTACACTGCCTGAGGTATTGTAATTAAGATGAAACATTAACCCTCTCAGCTCGATGCAAAAAATCCCACATGTAATCATGGACATTCTTCTTGCTAATCTGGCTGGGATTTATTCCCACAATAAGTATCATGAAAGCAAACAAAAAAGAAACAGATTTTCTAGTCGTTGTCATGTTACTGTGTGTGTGTTCTTATGTTTATTTTTATTCAGTTGTGGGACGTGGGCCATCACTATCTGGGTCAGCATTATTGCCCGTCCCTGGTTGCCCTTGGGAAGGTGGTGGTGAGCTGCCTTCTTGAACCACTGCAATCCGCATGCTGTAGGTTGACCCACAATGCTGTTAGGGAGGGAATTCCAGGCTTTTGACCCAGCAACAGTGGAAAAAAAACAGTGATATATTTCCAAGTCAGGATGCTGAGTGGCTCGGAGGGGAACAGGCATGTGGTGGTGTTCCCATGTATTTGCTGTGCTTGTCCAAGATGGAATTGGTAGTGGATTCGGAAGGTGCTGTCTGAGAGTCTTTGGTGAATTTCTGCAGTGCATCTTGTAGATAGTACAGAGTGCTGCTACTGAGTGTCAGTAGTCGTGGGAAAGGATATGGGACCAATCAAGCATGCCGCTTTGTCCTGGAAGGTGTCAAGTTTCTTGAATGTTGGAGCTGCACCTGTCCAGGCGAGAAGGGTGTATTCCATCATATTCCTGACTTGTGTCTTGTCGACGATGCACAGGCTTTAGGGAGTCAAGAGGTAAATTATTCACCACAGTATTCCTCGCCTCTGATGTGCTCTTGTAGCCAATCTATTTGTGTGCCAAGCCTAGTTGAGTTTCTAGTCAGTGGTAACCCCCAGGAGATAATGGGAACTGCAGATGCTGGAGAATCCAAGAGAATAAAGTGTGAAGCTGGATGAACACAGCAGGCCGAGCAGCATCTCGGGCGCACAAAAACTGACGTTTCAGGTGTAGACCCTTCATCAGAGAGGGGGATGGGGAGAGGGTTCGGGAATGAATAGGGGGAGAGGGGGAGGCGGACCGAAGATGGAGAGAAAAGAAGATAGGTGGAGAGGAGAGTATAGGTGGGGAGGTAGGGAGGGGATAGGTCAGTCCAGGGAAGACGGACAGGTCAAGGAGGCGGGATGAGGTAGTAGGTAGGAAATGGAGGTGCGGCTTGAGGTAGGAGGAAGGGATGGGTGAGAGGAAGAACAGGCCAGGGAAGCGGAGACCGGCTGGACTGGTTTTGGGTTGCAGTGGGGGGAGGGGATGAGCTGGGCTGGTTTTGGGATGCGGTGGGGGAAGAGGAGATTTTGAAGCTGGTGAAGTCCACGTTGATTCCATTGGGCTGCAGGGTTCCCAAGCGGAATATGAGTTGCTGTTACTAGAACCTTGGGGTGGCATTATTGTGGCACTGCAGGAGGCCCAGGATGGACATGTCGTCTGAGGAACGGGAGGGGGAGTTAAATTGGTTCGCGACTGGGAGGTGCAGTTGGTATACTGTATCCATTGTACCCTGTGTGGCTTCCTCTACATTGGGGAAACCAAGCGGAGGCTTGGGGACCGCTTTGCAGAACACCTCCGCTCGGTTCACAATAAACAACTGCAACTCCCAGTCGCGAACCATTTTAACTCCCCCTCCCGTTCCTCAGACGACATGTCCATCCTGGGCCTCCTGCAATACCACAATGATACCACCCGAAGGTTGCAGGAACAGCAACTCGTATTCCGCTTGGGAACCCTGAAGCCCAATGGTAACAATGTGGACTTCACCAGCTTCAAAATCTCCCCTTCCCCCACCGCATCCCAAAACCAGCCCAGTTCGTCCCCTCCCCCCACTGCATCACACAACCAGCCCAGCCTGTCTCTGCCTCCCTAACCTGTTCTTCCTCTCACCCATCCCTTCCTCCCACCTCAAGCCGCACCTCCATTTTCTGCCTCTGAACCTCATCCCACCTCCTTGACCTGTCCGTCTTCCCTGGACTGACCTATCACCTCCCTACCTCCCCACCTATACTCTCCTCTCCACCTATATTATTTTCTCTCCATCTTCGGTCCGCCTCCCCCTCTCTCCCTATGTATTCCAGAACCCTCTCCCCATCCCCCTCTCTGATGAAGGGTCTAGGCCCGAAACGTCAGCTTCTGTGCTCCTGAGATGCTGCTGGGCCTGCTGTGTTCATCCAGCCCCACATTTTGTTGTCTTCCTTTAGTTTGTTGTTTGATTACGAAATATACATGGTGAAAGGATTACCACATAGCACATTATGCAGCATACCACATTAGTGGCGCCGATACGGTCATCAATGTAACGGAGGAAGAGATGGGGTTTAGGGCCAGTGTAGGTACGGAAGAGGGATCGTTCCATGTAACCTGCAAAGAGGCAGGCATAGCTTGGGCCCATGTGGATACCCTGGCCACCCACTTTGCCTGTAGGAGGTGGGAGGATTTGAAAGAGAAGTTTTAGTTTTCAAGGACCGCAACTACCCCCCACCCCCCCGCAGTGGTCGAAAACACCCTCGACCGGGTCACCCACATTTCCCACAACTCACCCCTCACACCCGCTCCCCGTAACAACAACCAAAACAGAGTCCTCCTCGCCCTCACATACCACCCCACCAACCTTCGGATTCAATGCATCATCGCCGACACTTATGCCATCTGCACTCTGACCCTACCACCGAATACATTTTTTCCCTCGCCACCCTTAGGTGACTCCCTTACGCGCTCCACACTCCCCTCCAGCACCCCGTACACGCGGCACTTTTCCCTGCAACTGCAGGAAGTGCTACACCTGTCTCGATACCTCCCCCCTCACCCCCATCCCAGGCCCCAAGAAGAAATTTCCACATCAAGCAGATGTTCACCTGCACATCTGCTAATGTGATATACTGTATTCGCTGTTCCCATTGTAGCCGCCTCTACATCGGGGAAACCAAGCGGAGGCTTGGGGACCTTTGCAAGTCACTAATGCACGAAAGAACTGCACCTACCAGTTGCGAACCGTTTCAACTCTCCCTCCCAATCCTCAGATTATATGTCCATCCTGGGTCTCCTGCAGTGCCACCAGAAGATTGCAGGAGCAGCACCTCATATTCCGCTTGGGAACCCTGCAGCTCAGTGGTATCAATGTGGACTTCACAAGCTTCAAAATCTCCCCTCCTGCTCCCGCAACCCAAAACCAACCCACCTCTTCCATCCTGCCACCTCCAGCCCCACCCCCACCTCCTACCTACTAGCCTCTTCCCGCCCCCTTGACCTGTTTGTCCTCTCTGGACTGCCCTGTCTGCTCCCTGACTTCCCACCTGCACTCCATCCATGCTTCTTTGACCTGCCTGTCTCCTGTCCACCTATCTTTTCCTTTATCCAACTTCTATCCGCCTCCCGCTCTCTCCCTATTTATTTCAGAACCCCCTCTCCCTCCTCCATTTCTGAAGAAGTGTCTAGGCCTGAAACGTCAGCCTTCCTGTTGCTCTGATGCTGCTTGGCCGGCTGTTTTCGTCCAGCTGTACACCTTGTTACTTCAAAGAAAATCTCAGTGGCCCTGACCAGTTTTTCAATTCCTCTCACAAGGGAAGTACCAGAGGGTTGGAGAACAGAATGTGGTTTGACTTATCAAGATAAATGCAAAACTATTCAATTCCAGTGGAGGTTTGAGATGCAGTGTTGATGTTTGTTCTATGTAGTAGCCTGGCCTTAACTTGTCCTGTGGTGAGATGTAATTTGAAGGGGATGCTGTGCTTTTTTTTTCTCGTTTTGGTACGGTATGTGTTACTTTACCTTGTCAGCCTATTTTATAGAGTCATAGTCGTACAGCGTGGAAATGGGCCCTGAGGTCCAACATAATCCCAAACTAAACTAGTCCCAACTGCCTCTTCGTGGCCCATATCCATTCAGCCTTGTCCTATTTATAAACCTCGATCAGGTCACCTTTTATCCCCTTTGCTCCAGTGAAAAAAGTTCCAGCTGACCCAACCTTCCTTTATCACTGAAACCTTCCATGCTCAGCAACAATCTGGTAAATTTCTTCTGTGCCCACTCTTGCTTAATAATATCCTTCTAAAATAGGGCAACTGTAAATTTGTACTGTAGAAATCTTCAAGACTAGAAAAACATAAAAGCAAACAAACCAGGAAATGAAGGGATCAAATTGTAGTTCAGGAAGTGGAAAAATGGAAGTGGCTTGAGTGCAGCAGGTTCTGGACTAACGTGCACTGTAGTTCTGAAAGGGCATTTCACCGGTGTGAGTGGAAAGTTGTAGATGAAATAGTGACTTGAATCTTCAAGTACGCTCTCTCTCCAATTGATGTTGGAAACTCCTTCATGTTTCTAATGACGAATCCCAGGTTTCGCTGCTGTTGTCTAGCTGATAGCCAGCCTTCAAACTGTTTCAAAGAGGAAAAGAACAAAGAAAATTACAGCACAGGAACAGGCCCTTTGGCCCTCCAAGCATGCGCCGTTCCAGATCCTTTATGTAAACCTGTCGCCTGTTTTCCAAGGATCTGTTCCCTTTGCTCCCTGCCCATTCATGTTTCTGTCTAGATACATCTTAAATGACGCTATTGTGCCCGCCTTGAACGCCTGCGTTGACAACGCGTTTCAGGCACCCACGACTCTCTGCATAAAGAACTTTCCACTCATATGCCTTAAACTTTTCCCCTCTCACCTTGAAATTGTGACGTCTAGTAATGCCCCCACTCTGAGATGGAAAGCTTCTTGCTATCCACCCTGCCTATACCTCTCATGATTTTGTCGACATCAATCAGGTCCCCCCCCTTCAACCTCCGTGTTTCTCATGTAAATAATCCCAATCTACTCAACCTCTGTTCATAGCTAGTGCCCTCCATACCAGGTAACATCCTGGTGAACCTCCTCTGCACCATCTCCAAAGTATTCACGTCCTATTGGTAATGTGGCGACCAGAACTGTACGCCGTATTCCAAATGTGAATCAAAGTCCTATAAAACTGCAACATGACATGCCAACTCTTATACTTGATACCCCGTCTGATGAATGAAAGCATGCCGTATGCCTTCTTGACCACTCTATTGACCTGCGTTGCCACCGTCTGGGTGCAATGGACCTGAACACCCAGATCTCTCTGTGCATCAATTTTCCCCAGGGCTTTTCCATTTCCCGTACAGTTCGCTCTTGAATTGGATCTTCCAAAATGCATCACCTCGCATTTGCCCGGATTGAACCCCATCTGCCATTTCTCCACCTAACTCTCCAATCTGTCTATATTCTGCATTCTCCAACAGTCCCCTTCGCTATCCGCTACTATCTGTTTTGCATCGGTTTTGCACAAAACTAGATTTCTGTTCTATTTTTGCAAGTGAATTGTTTCAAATTAGTTGCTGTTCTTTGTAAATCACAATCATGAATGCACATCCAAGCAGTGGGGAGAGGGGGAGAATGGATTTGAGACGTCATGAAGTCGGAGATTTGTTATAATCCGCAAATATTGTCATTATAATTTTTAAAATTCACGAGCATGTCATTGATGTTGCTTTCTTGGGCTGCATTTGCTATCCATCCAGAATTGCTGTTGAGAAGGTTGTGGAGAATTGGCCTGTTGAATAGCTGCAATGCACGTGGTATGAATATATTAATGAAATACTGAGGACAGGAGATGAATTGCTTTTACTCAGTGGAAATGAAGTAACAGTCATACAGTTCCAGATCAGGATTCTGCTGATTTTGACAGGGAACATGCAGATTCTGGAGCTGCTGTTTAAATATTTTTGGGTGGTAGGGTTCACACAATTATCAGGTACTGTGGAAGGAGTTTGATGAATTGGTGCATTGTCTCATTGTAACTCCTCATCTCAAACAACAGTTCATTCTCGATCCATTGTTAATTGTAAATTTTCAGTTCGACCGAAAGGAAAAACAGTATTGAGGGATATGGACCAAAGGCAATATGGAGGTAGGCCACAATTAAGTTATAACCTCATTGGATGGTAGAAAGTGTTTGAAGGGTTGAATGGCTGACTTGTTTTCCTATATCCTTACGTAAGAAGGGGGATCAATCAATGGGATGATTTGACTGCATTGCTGTCGTTTATCGATAGTGTTGTCGGAGTCGCACTCGTTCAGCTGAGTGAAGAGTATTTCATTGACACCCGGATTTGGAGTTTATCGGCAGTGGACAGATGTTGAGAAGTCTACTTGCTGTAGAATCTATTGTCTCTGATCTACGGTTCCAGTCACATTGATTAACATAGATCCAAGAACACTTCAGCAGAGGAACAGGCCCTTTGGCATGCAATGTTGTGCCAAACATGATGCCAAATTTAGCTAAACCCTTCTGAATGTCCTTGATTCATATTCCTACATTCCTTGTATATTCATGCATGTATATAAAAGTGTCTTAAACGGCCCTATTGTATCTGCTTCCACAGCCACCCCGGCAGTGCTTTTCAGACTCCTACCACTCTCTGGATATAAGAATTGTCTCTGACATCTCCTTTGAACTTTCCTGCTCTCACCTTAAATACATGCCCCCAGTTTTAGACATTTCAAATCTGGAAGAAGGGTTACAGTCAGAATCTGTCTATGCATGTCATAAATTTGTAAACCTCTATCAAGTCTTCCCTCAACCTCTGCCACTGCAGAGAAAACAGCCTGAGTCTTTCCAGCCTCTCCTTTCTAGCTCAAGCCCTCAAATCCAGGCAACCTCTTTTGCACCGTATTCAAAACCTCCACGTCCTTCCTGTAACATGACGACCAGAATTGGATACAATTCTTAAGAGTGCAATACTTAAGGCCTAACCAAAGTGTTCTAAAGCTGGAACATGACATCCTGATTCTTGTGCTCGATTCCCGAACTAATAAAGGCAAGCATGCCATGCGTCTTCTTTGCCACTCTATCAACTTGTGTGGCCCCTTTCGGGGAGCTATGAACTGAATCCCAAGATCCCTGTGTACACAAATGCTGCTCAGGGTCCTGCCATTAACTGTGTATTTTTCCTTAACATTTAATTTCCCAAAGTGGAGCACTTCACACTTAATGGATTAAAATTCACTTGCCATTTCTGCAATGGATCTGTATCCTTCTGTATCCTTTTATGACTTTCTACCCTAACTACCACTCTACCAATCATTATATCGTCTAAAAACTTACTAACCCATCCATCTATCTTGTCACCTCAGTCATTTTATATATATACCACAACAGCAGAGGTCCCAGTACAGATCCCTGCAGAACACAATAGTCCTGGATCTGCAGCCTAAAAAGCACGTTTCCACCACCACCCTCTGCCTTCTCTGGGCAAGCCAGTTGTGAATCCAAGCAGCTAAGTGACCACGGACCCCATGGATCTTAATCTTCTGGATGATCCTACGGTGAAGCACCTTGTTGAAAGCCTTGCTAACATCCATGTCAACAATATCCACCACTCTACCTTCAATGATCACATTAGTTACCTCCTCAAAAAATTCAATCAATTTAGTAAGACATGACCTGCCCTGCACAAAGCCATGCTGACTGTCCCTAATTGGGCCATGCTGTTCCAAATACAGATAAATACAACCCCTAAGAATTCTGTCCAATAGCTTCCCAATGAACGATGAGAGACTCTCTAGTCTATAGTTTCCTGGATTGACCCGATTTACCTTCTTGAACAGAAGAAGAACATTTAGCAACTTGCTCGTTCTCAGCACATCTCCAGTGGTTACCAAGGATACAAAGATATTGCTGAATGCCCCGACAATCTCCTCTCTCAACTCGCTCAAAATCCTTGAGTAGATACCATTGGGTCCTGAGGACTTATCCACCTTAATGCTCTTTCTTGATCTCAAAATGCTGTTATCATATGAGCATGCTCCACACAAATCCCACTATCCTCCACACCCTTCGCCTGAGTGAATAGTGATGCACAGTACTCATTTCGGATCTTGCCCATATCCTCTGCTTCCGTACACAAGTTCCCTCCTTTATCCTGAATGATCCTACTTTCTCACTATTTATCCCCTTGTTTTTGATGTATGCACAGAATGCCTTGGGATTTCCTTCAACCCTCCTTGCCAAGGTCATTTCATCGCCCTTTCTTTTTCTGCTTTTTCTAATGTCGGCCCTGTTCGATTTTAGTTTCCTAAACCTGACATATTTCTGTTTTTGTCCCTTTTGACTAACTTCACAACCTCCCCAATTATCCAAGGGTCTTTACCTCGCCATCCTTGTCCTTCCTCCTTCCTGATCCTAAACTCATAAGCAGGCCTTTAAACAATTCCCATATGGCAAATGTGACAGCTCCCCCCAATTAACACTCCCCAGCTCCTACCTAAAATTGATATAATTTACTCTCCCCCAAGGTCCTGACTTATCCTTCTTCATAGCAATCTTAAAATTGAAGGAGTTGTGATCACTGTTTCCAAAATGCTTTCCCACCCTTCTCACCAGTTACCTGACCAGGACAAAGTCCAGCATGGCCCATCTTCTATCCATATACTGTGTCAAGAAACTCTCTTGGATAGACTTAATTAAATTCTTAAGTTCACGGATTCTGTGACAGACAAAGAGAAGCAGTGAATTTTTCTAACCTCATTTCCAACACCTGGCGCATAGCCTTGCATGGCTTGGATAGCACTTGTACATTTAAAACAAAAATGTAAGGATGATGTTCAGGTAAGGACATGGAATTTTGTGATGTGGTCATATTCTCTCTTGTTGGAGCTGATTGCTGCTTAGCACTTGTGTGGTGCAAATGTTACTTATCCTTTATCAGGCCAAGCCTGATCGTTGTGCAAGTCTCACTGTATTTTCTCATCGTTGATTTCACTGTTGGAAAAGTCATGAATTCTGCTGGACACCTGGACAATATTCAATGAACATTCATGTCTCCACTTTGGTTCAAATGAAGACATGACTTCAGCCAGTGCAGGTATCCAGTGAATGCCACTGACTCAATTTTCTATTCCTCTGCTTAACACCACATTCAATCAGAAGTTGGCTTGGTGGAAATGACAGATTGCAGTTTCCTTCCTTTTCAAGCTCAGGATCTCTGATCGTATTTGTGGGAAATCCTGAATGAGGTTATGAGAAGTGTGAGCCTGACGAAAAGTAAACTGAGCCTTAGTGTGCAACTGTTTGACAGCACTGTCATCCAGATGTTGCATTACTTTGCTGATGATTGAGAATACATTGAGGCCATAATTGGTCAGCACAATTTGTCTGACTATTACATGATAGGTCATCTTTCTCTGAAATGTGAGTGTCGCAAGTGTTTAAAAATGTACTGGAAAACATTTACTGTTGGTGTGCTGACCTTGGGGCACATTGTTCCAATACAGTTTGTCGGATGCTGCCAGGTGCCATGGCATTTGCAGTATCCGGAACATTCAGTCTTGTCATTGCGTGAAATAACTTGAATTGCGCGGAAGTTAAGATCTGTGATTCCTCCTCAGGATGAGGGCAAGAAGATCATCCAGACTGATGCTCTGAATGGTTTCATCTGCCTCTTCACCTTTTGTTCGTAACATCTTGTAATAACTGCCATGTAGCCTGATGAGAAACTTAAGCTCATCTTGATTCATTTGCATTCGAAGGTGCCTATTTTTCCCAAACAAAAGGACCCATCACTGAGCGGGAAGTATGGAGCATGTTCTAGACATCAGTGGTGAGACAATGGTGGATCTTGACCAGAAAACCATTGTTATGTTGGTGAAATGCAAACAAAAATCTATATGATGTAAACTTTATTCTCAGCTAATCCCTTTCTCAAATGACAGATTGTGATGTTGGTAACGGGAAAGCCTCCATTGTTGGAGGACGAGAAGCCGTATCCACTTGAAGCAGCATAGGCTTTTGCGATGACTGTGGAAACCACTGCTTATGCCTTGCTTCAAGCATTGTCAAGGAATGATATTGACTACGCAACACCGATTGCGAGGTGGCGAACGATGCAACAGAACTATGGTGGTGGATTTCACTCGACGCAGGTAAATGCTTGAGATCACAACAACAGGCATTCAGATATTTCCATTGATCATGTTACTAACTGGTGGTTGTTGCAGTTTGCAATCAAACTGGACACTGCATTTTCATCTGCAGGTTTGGTGCATTGGCACAAATTCCAGTTCTTCAATGGTGTTAATCCTTGGTTAAATTCTTACATGCACTTTGCCTGTGCATCACTTTTCCTCTTGGCATTGTCCTTGAAAACTACCTGTTTCTGGAAACCTTCACTTGCTTGTCATAGGATCATTGAGGGACAGCATAATAGAGTGCTATGGCAATGGAACAGACCCTTCAGCAAATTGTATGTGCCCTCACAAGATGCAAGTCCCGAACTATTCTCATCACATTTCCCAGCACTCGACCCAGAGCCTTGTATGCCTTGGCATCGCAAATGCCCAATCAAAGACTTGTTAAATGTTATCATGCTTTCTGCCTCTACCACCCACACAGTCGGTGCGTTCCACATTCTCACCACAGTTTGGGTGCAAAAACAAGTAAGTTTCCTCAAGAGATAGTAGGAACTTGCCAATGCTGGAGAATCTGAGAGAGCAAGGTGTCGAACTGGATGAACACAGCGGGCCGAGCAGCATCAGAGAAGCAAGAAAGCTGACGTTTCAGATCGAGACCCTTCTTCAAAACCCAGGGAGGAGAAGGGGATTCTGTAAAAAATAGTGAGAAGTGGGGAGGCAGACAGAAGATGGAGAAAGGAGAAGATAGGTGAACTGTCCCGTGCTGTCCACTCACTGTCCCCTGCTCCAGAATCATAGAATCAGAGAATTCTACAGAATTGAACAAGCACTTCATTCCATTTGTGTCTGTAACCACTGAAGCCACACTAAGTTCACATTCGGCTCATGTTCTAGCAATAGGCCTATTGCCTTGAATGTTATTTCATTTTACATGCTGTACCAACCCTTTTTCTTTAACGTGAAAAGATTATCCACCTCAACTGAAGTCCCAGACAATGAATTCCAAACCCCCAGCACCTTCTGGGTGTCTTTTCTTTCCTGAAATTCCTTCTGAGCTTTTAGCTTAAATGTATGTATCTCTTCCTCTACCACCACCGCCCCCCGACCGACTCCATTATCGACCTTCTTTTTACCTCACCCCTACCCATATTAATCTAAACAATTTTTTCAGGACCTCCTTCAACCTTCTCTACTCGAAAGAAAACAATCCAACCTTATCCAGATAAAACAGTGATGCTAGAGACAATGGGAACTGCAGATGCTGGAGAATCCAAGAGAACAAAGTGTGGAGCTGGCTAGACACAGCAGGCCAAGCAGCATCTCGGGAGCACAAAAGCTGATGTTTCAGGCCTAGACCTTTAATCAGAGATCGGCAACAGTGATGCTGCCCGGCCTGCAGTGTTCCTCCAGCTCCACACTGTGTGATCTCAGACTCCAGCATTGGCAGTTATTGCTAACGCAAACTTATCCAGACTCTCCAAAGAGTTAAAATGCTTCACCCCCTCAGAACATCCTGATGAATGTCCTCCACACATGCTCAAATGCAAACACCTCCTTTCTATAATGGAGAGACCAGAACTGCACTGAGCACTTCAGCTGGGGCCTAACAAAAGTCCTGTACAGCTCTTGAGCCATATGCTTTCTGAACTGTCCCTTTAAGCTGCCATTCCATGTTCAGGAATCTGTGGACAAGCACCCCAAGATCACACCATTCCTCTGATCTTCCTAGTGTCCTGGCATTTCTTTGAATGATTCCTTGCCTTGTTAGTTTGTCCAAATTGCCTTATTGATCAGGGTTAACATTCCATCTACCGTTGACCTGCCCATTTGACCAATCTGTGACTTTGGATTCAACTTGCTGCATTTTCCTGGACCCCCCGAGCTTTACCTTCTTTGCCACGCTCCCATTTGGGACCCTGTCCAAGTCTTTGCTGAAATCTATTTTCACTACATCAACTCCCATCTGCACACTCTGTCACCTCTTTGAAAGAATCATCTAAGTTTGTGAGGCGTGACCTCCCTCTGACAAAGCTATGCTGACGGTCGCTGATCAGACCCCACTTCTTGAAATGGAAATTGAGTCTGCCGTTCAGAATTTTCTCCAATATTTTGCTATCTACTGATGTGATACTCACCGGTCTGAAATACTCTGCTTTATGTTTGTCACGCATTTTGATAAGTGGAACTATGTTACCTGTTCTCCAGTCCTTTGTTACTTTTGAAATCTCTGTATGAGGGCGAGTGGAATGTTTTCTCTCATCTCCCTGGGCATCGTGGCATACACCTCATCCAAACCTGGGATTTGTCCAATTTTAAATTCACCAAAACACCTAACATCTCCCCAGTCTCTGTTAATTCTGTCCGAGAATTGTGTGCTCCTTCTCACATGTAAAAGCTGATGTGAAATTCTCGTTTAACACCTGACATTGCCCTCCAGTTCAAACCGTTCATTTGCCTCTTCATCCCTAATGAGACCTGGTTTTCCCTGGGTTTTCTCTTTCCCTCTGAGACACTTGTAGAAGATTTTGAGATTCTCCCTCATCCTAATCTTGGTCACCAGTGTTCTGTTGCCCTGTATTTGTTCTCTGATTTGCTGTGATGAGATGCCCCTGCACACTATACATCATCATCATCATGACATCATCATCATCATGGTGGTTTCTCGCAGATATGGATGACACTCTCCCACTCTCAGGCTGAATTGATTGCTGGCTGCACAGACCGATGCAGCTCCCGTCGGCTCTGTTGCACTCGGGGCAGAAGGCAGTCGTGGGAAGGGGTGAGGGAGGTGTTGGTGTGGCTGCATGGCTTCCGCTGCTTCCAAAGGCAAGCCGCAAAGTGTTTGATGCCTTCCCAGGTGCTCTTCAGGCTTTAGGCCGTCTTAGGCCGGCGATTCCCAGGTGTCTGCAGGAATGTCGCACTTCACCATTGAGGACTTGAGTTTATCACCGAGTGCTTCCTCTGCACATCTGGGTCTCGCCTGCTTTTTTGAAGCTGGGATGAGAACATGCGGAGAGTCTCGTGTCAGTCATACAGATGAAGTGTCCAGCCCATTGTAGCTGATCGAGGATGGTCAGTGCCTCAGTGCTGGGGATGTTGGCCTGGTTGACGTTAGTGCGTCCACAGGGACTCTTGTTCCCTTGATGACTGTTATACACCTCCCTTTTCCTTTTTATGTGGTCAAAGAACAAAGAAAATTACAGCACAGGAACAGGCGCTTCGGCCCTCCAAGCCTGCGCCAGATCCTATTGAAAGCCGTGTGTTGATGCATTTGTGTAATGATTGTGTTTTGTTTGAGCCCTAACACTCAAAGCAGTGTAAGAATGTCTTTGTGCAGCAGGCAAGGTGTCATGAGATTGAGCCTTCATACACTTGCAAGATGTTGAAAATTTGCCATTATTTATTAAAACACTGATAAATGTCCATGATCAACATTTCTGTTACCCTGCAATGATTATCCCGTGGCATGTAAAATCAGAAAGATTCGATAAAATGAGACTGGGTCATGCCCAAGCCTTGCGGAGTTGGGTCAGCATGCAGGGAGAATGTTTGCATTTCATGTATGTGGAAGTACTGAAATATTTCCATGAATCTAAAAGTCACTTTTCCCTTCATTGAAGGACACAATCATTGCCTTGGAAGCTTCATCATGATAGGACATTGCATTTCTGAAGAGGGAAGAAGAAATCAACATGCAAATTCAATTCCATGGTTTTGGAAGTCCCATTGAGAACACGATTCATGTGCGCTGGCATAATGCTCTGACCGAGAAAGAATCGAAGGTGAGTTTGTAGTTTGGAAGATCGCAGCAATTTATGCATCAACTTCTTCATCAATAATGTTCCATTGCTTTCAAACTGCATTTTCCACTCTGCAAGATAATAACTGTTAGAACAAGCAACAGGATGGGTAGATGGGCTGTGGGGAATGCAATGGCACAAAACCCAATCCATTCGACAACATATTTCAGATATGTCAACAAATTAAATATTCCAGCAGAGGGATAAAACATGGAAGATGAGAGTGAGGAGCCAAGAGTTCTGATGACAAAAGAACACGAACTTAACTTGATCCATTTGAGCAAAAAAGCAGGCACACAAACAAATAATCAGCTAACAATGCACATGTGCAACGGAGGCTACAGGGGGACGAAGAATGCCGAATTGTTGTCATGCGTATTGCTGAAAGGGTGATTGAAACAGATTCTGTGGTAAATTTGAAGAAATACAGATAATGCATCTCAGGATGTTGGAGAAAGAACATTTATGGACTGAGGCAAATTGTATTGCCCTTTTCAGGAGTTATTTGGGTCAAAATGAATTCAAAGACTTTCTTCTGTGCTGAAAGCTTTAGCTTAGTTGCAGCTGGATCACAATTTCTGTTCCTGGTAGTATTTAGCAAACTGTTAAAAGTGAATGTCACTGCACAGAATTCCAAACATGACTCCAATCAGTAGAGAAAATATCCAAGGGGTATGATGAGTTGTATCCTCTCATGTTGAACAATGCAGCTACAGATACAATGGAGGCACTGATGATAATCTTCCAAGAATCCTTAGATTGTGGAAAATTCTCAGAGGATTGAAAGATTGTGAACATAACACCTTTATTACAAAGATACTTCAATAAAATAGTGAGCAAGTATTGCCAATTTAGGTCAACCTGGGAAGATGTTCATGCCGGCAATGAAAGATGAAATAACAGGGTACTTAGTGTACTATAACATCCTACAGAGTTAACATCCTTTCATAAAGGGGAAATAATACTTGACAAACTTGCTACAGTGCTTTGAGAAGGAAACAAACATTACTGACGAAGGACCACCAGTTGATGTCGTACATTGAGATTTCAACAAAGCATTTGATAAGGTACAGCTCATAAGGTGTCTCAAAAGAAAAGAGCCCACGTGTTCAAGCGTAGTATGTTAGGATGGACAGAGGACTGCATCGTACATAGAAGTAGAGTCGTAGCAGCAAGATGGTAACTGACAAGTCATGTACGGCCACAGAGTGAATGCTGCGGAGGCCGTACACCTCATGTTGACTGGGTTGATTTCGGAAATGGCGTAGGGGATTGCCATGCTTAGGAAAGTTGGGCGGGCTGGGACGACATTCATTGGAGTTTATAAGATTGAAACAAATCTTATTTTTTCAACATTTAAGATGCTTAAGAGGCTTGATAGTGTATATCCGTAGAGATTACTCCCATTGTGAAAGATTTTACGACCAGAGGCCACATTTTCAAATTGGTTGCCTATTAATTTAGGGGAAGAATTACTTCTTTCAGGTTGTAGCAATCTATTGAACACTTTGACAGAGAAGGTTTGAGAGGTAATGCCATTAATTATATGCTCGGCTGAGATGGCCAGGTTAATTTTTAAATCAAGGAACAACGACAATGAGAAAAGGGTAGTCTTTACAGCGGAAGATACTTCAAGGATCCCCTTATTACTAAAGAATACAGGGAGGAATTAAACACATCACTACCACACCATCAGTACCATGAGAGAAGTAGCAGTAGACAATCTAATGGAGTGAAAGCAGATTAGACTCTTTGCCGTGATGGTTTACTTTCTAAGATTCTGAACAATGAGCTTCAGAGTCGGTGTATGCATTGATTGTAATTTCCCAAAAAGTTTTAGATTCGAGAGTAGCATCTGAGGGCTGGAAAAATGCTGATGTGACATTCCTATTTAAAAAGGAGAGAGGCAAAAAGAAGATAACTACAACCGAACCAGCCTAACATCTATTGTTGGAAATATGTGGTGATCAACTGTGAAAAAAATAATAGCAGGACATTTGGAAAATCAGAATCTAATCAAACAGAATCACCACAGCCTGCTGAAAGAGAAATTATGTCTGGCTAATTTGTTTTGGTTTTTCGAGGAAGTTTTGGAAGGAGAATTAATAGAGGAAAACCAGTAAATGTGTTGTGTTTGGACTTGGAGAAAGCATTTGAGAATGTACCCAAAAGTAATAAGCTGAGAGCTGAGGTTTTTAAGGTAGTATATTGCGATGGTTCAGTATGCTTTGCATGTTCTGGAAGTAGAGATCACATCTCGAGTGAAATGCACCAAATGAATATATATTTTGGGGAACTTGGTGGCAATGTGGCAAGTCAGCGCAGAGGGTAAGAGGTGCCATTTGCTTGCTTTTTTTTGCCTGATAGTTCGTAAGCAGTTTTTCTTGAGACAGGGTGAATTGAAGCCAGAATCAGGGACCTAGAGGGTGAACCAGGTTCATTGGTTGGTGATCGCTACTGGTTTAAGAATCTATTATCGGTAGCTTTCAGATTGAAAGTAAATCGGAGAAATATTTACAGGCTCCAAACTAAAAGACCAGAATGTTTTCAAATCAAATTAAGATCCAAGTAATTGAAATGGAGATGCCAGGCCAGATGATGATTTATTCCTACATGACGGGGGAGTGGTCAGACCCCATACTCCAGCTCAGGGTTGATGAACTGGAATCTCAGTTTCGACCAATCAACAAATCATGTGGGGCAGAGTTACCAGGGAATGCTGTGCTTCAGGAGGCATTCACACACCTTAGATTAACTAGCTGAAACTCAGTCAGTGGCCAGAGACGTGAGAGTGTGACAAAGAACAGGGCAGGTGGAAGGATCCAGGATGTAGTGCAGAAGGAACCTTGGCCTTTGATCTTATCTAACAGGTTTGAGATTCTTTCTTCGTGTGTGGATGAGAGTGCAGGGTTTCGGGAAGATGAGTAAACTGACTGTAGCACTGTGGTACAGGGGGGACATTCAGGAGGGGATAAAAAGTGAAATGTAGTTATAATCAGAGGTAGTGTAGTTTGGGGAATGAACACTGTTCGTTGTGACTAGGATCGAGAGTCTCGAAAGTAGTGTTGCCTGCCTGGTGCCCAGGTTCAGGATATTCCATCTCGGCTACAAAGGAACTTGAAGTGGGAGGAGTAGAAATCCAGCTATCGTGGTCCACACAGGTACCATTGATATGGAAGAAAGAGGAAAGAGGTTCTGCTGAGGGATTATGAGCACTGAGGTGCTGAATGAGAAAGCAGAACCAGAATGGTAATAATCTCTGGATTATTATCTGAGCAATTTGGCACGGTGTGAGCATAATTATAGATGCAAATGCATTGTTCAAATGGTGGCATGGCAGAAATGTGTTTGAATTCATGGGACATTGGCATCGGTATGGGGAAGGAGGGAGTCGTTCTGTTGTTATAGGCTCGACAAGAATCATTTTGGGCCAAGTATCCTGGCAAAATACAGAGCTCGGTCTTGGGGTAGGGTGTTAAAATAAAAAGTGTGGAGCGGGTGAGCTCAGTTGCATGGAAAATTGTGGAAAGAGTTAGAAGCTGGTAAGTGCTCAGCAAAGTTTCCAGAGCAAGTAATAGGACAAAATGTGTCGAAATGGTCAGGAATCTCACTTCATCTGCAGCAGATAAGAAGGGTGGCTGTAAATGCCAGACTGAAGATCTTGTATTGAATTGCAGGGAGTGTATGAAACAAAGTCAATGAGTTTGTGGAGCAGATTGAAATTGACAGATACATCACTCTGGGTATCACAGAGAGGTGGTTGTTAGGGGATAAGTGTTGGGAACAAAATATCCAATGATTCATGTCCGATAGAAAGAACAGGCAAGTGGACAGAGATAACAAAGCGTGGAGCTGGATGAGCACAACAGGCCAAGAAGCATCTCAGGAGCGTAAAAGCTGACGTTTCGTGCCGAGACCCTTCTACTTCTGTGTGTTCGTCCTGCTGTGTTCATCCAGCTCCACACTTTGTTATCTTGGATTCTGAAGCATCTGCAGTTCCCATTATCTCCGATACAAATGGACAGAGATGCCAGGGTTGGCTTGTCAGTAAGAAATGAGGTCGTGCTGAAGGAACCACAGCTCTTGTGCTTGTTTATTAATGACTTGGAGGAAAGAGGTGCATGTGCTGTGGCTAAATTTGTAGATGACTGAAAAAATATTTAGAAAGACAAGGCATGGCACAGAAACAGAGATTTACCAGGATGTGACTTGGATCGGAATGTATTAGCTGTAAGGTGGGTTTGGTGGAAATGTTGTGTCGTGATAAATGTCATGAGATCAAACATGATCTCAGCGAATGATGGAGGAAATTCAATGGGCCAAATGACTTTTTTCCTGAGTCTTCTTGTTTGACAATGCATTCATGAAGGCGTTTTTTTTTCTCTCTTGGATAAGATTTGAAAATGATATGTATACACTTCCTTTTCATCTGGGAATAAATAACTGTTCTGAACGATTTCCATTGACGAATAGCAATCTGACAAGCATCACAATGTGAAGAGATTTTTAGCTTCTTTTTAATTGTAAATGTATTCTTTGGAATTAATTCGGCATATATTATTTACGTCTCAGGAAGTATGTTCATCACTGCATCTCAAAAAGTGGTGTGTTGTGTGACAACAGCTTTTTAAAGATCACTTCAATGGTTGTAACACGCATTAAATTACACTGTTGGCCAATCTGTCCATGATTATTTCATTATCTTATGTTTCAAACAGACAAGGAAATATTGGTGATGCAATGAAGAGTTTGATTCTCAAATATAATTGTTGTTATAGCTTCCGCTTGGAAGAAAGATTCACATCAAGTTGACTGGTCAAGGAAATGGGACACTGACTGTGAGTACTTTGAATGTTCGAGTTATTCCTAAAATGAAAGTTATGACCTTGATGATTTCTCTTTCATGCAGATATGAAGAGACTGTTTTAAAATATCCTCTAGGTTAGTGGTTCAGGCATAAAAGTGCAATATGTATATTTAAGTATATACATGTACATGCGTAATCTGAAAAGATAATGAGTATAAATCACTTGTGACAAGGTGAGAATGAGTTATCCAGATAGTAAGAACTGCCAATGTTGGTGTCTGAGATAACACATTGTGGAGCTGGAGGAACACAGCAGGGCAGGCAGCATCAGAGGCTCAAGAAAGTTGAGGTTTTGGGTCAGGACCCTTCCTGAGAAATGGAGGGTGGAAGGGAGCTCAGAAAAAAACAGCGTGGAGGGGGAGGAGGTGCTGGGGAAGGTAGGTGGGATGGTGATAAGTGAGTACTATCCAGATTGGAACAGATTTCCCCCAGCGGGTATTGAATATGAATTCCAAATCACTCTCAAAATCTTAGTGACTGTTAACATTCATGTTTTTTGTCTGTGTGTTTCAGTAATTGCATGACAGTTTGAATGGTTCGTTGAGAGTGAGGAACCTATGGACTCTCACACACCAAGATGGAATTTAGCTCAAAGAGTGACTTCAAAATAGTTGCTTGCTTTTAAAATCTTGACCATTTTTGCTGTCCAGTTGAATGAATTTAGCTTCATACTGCTTCAATAGGAATTAGTGTTTAATAGGAACATATTTGTGAAACTTACAGTTCCGTAAGTTTTAGCATAAACTGGTGCAGCCTTTCGGTGCTTGCGAAAAGGCTCACCTCTCCGTTAATACCGAAGGAAAATTGGAGTTTAAAAGTAAGTTCACCCGCTGTCAGGGAATGAAATGATAATGTTGACTCAAATATAATTTTTAAGAAAGTAATATATTTGTGAAACACCAAACTCCAATTAAAATTTGGATCTGCTTGTTTTACACATGGTTGGATATTGGATTCATTTTAAATGAGGGTGAAGATCACTTTAAATCCAGCATATTTGTGAAGAAAAGAAATAGCATGTCAAATAAAATTAACTGCATGACTCGACATAGCCCTATATGTAGAATTTCGTTCTGAACTATGAGACAGTTATGATCCCGTACTCCCTCAGTGCTCATGGCAAGAGTAAGACTCCTGTTTGACGTGCTATGCACTGCATGGAATGGCGGCGACATCAGATTCATTGATGCTTGAGAATCAAAAGAATATGACGATAAGATTTAAAATCAAAATCTCATTGAACACTTCAAGGAATGTATTACAGGAAGAGGGGGAAAGCATGTATGACTAATAGAAGGTGGTGGCACAGATCAAGTAGACCTGTGTGCTAAAACTTATGACAAATTTCACATTGAATGGAACAGTTTAAACAGGCTGGAGGAAGCAGACATGCCAGCTCAAACTTGTTGAATTTGTGCATTCTGTTCGTAAACATCAGCAAAATTGTGGGAAACATGTTTATTCTTTCTCTTTTATTGCACAGAACCATACAATTAGACTGTTTTGATGTGGAACCTAAAGATTACGAGTCCCGTCCGTTTGACTCAGAGTTTGGTACCATAGGTTGGTACGATCTTCGTTGGAGAAGGAAAAGGGATGTTCCAGATACAGAAAATAGTCAAACCATTTACTACAAAGTCCGTTTCTGGTTAGTATTAATTAATGCAGTTAACATTTTTAGATCGATATGATTGCACAATGGAGTCAATAAGAAAATTCCATCTGATATTCCACAAATTTTAACCGGATATTAAAGCCGCTGATTTCTTTTTCATGCTGTCTGCTGCTTTTAAGAATGGTTGTCTTACTGTCGAAATGTTTAGCTTTGAGTCCATGGCTTCTTCCATTAGCTCACATTGAAACACATGTTTCTTCAGCCAAAAATGTACGTTTACCCGGTGTAGCTCGACCAACCTTCCCCTGTGGTCGTTCCCCTGAAATCCCCTGCGGTCGCTCCCCTGAAAAACAAGTATACCGTTTTGGATACTGTTCCGGGGGACGACTTACCAGGGGCATGCAGTAGGGTGCAGGTCTCTGGCACAGAGTCTGTCCCTCTTGCACAGAAGGGAAGCGGGGATAGGAAGAGAGTGATAGTCATTGGGGACTCAATAGTTAGAGGGACTGATAGAAGATTTGCCGGGAACGAAAGAGACTGACGATTGGTGTGTTGCCGACCAGGAGCCAGGGTCCATGATGTCTCGGATCGTGTGTTTAGGGTCCTGAGGGGAGACGGTGACCAGCCCCAAGTCGTGGTCCACGTAGGCACCAGCGACATAGGTAGAAAGAGGGATAGGGATGCCAGGCAGGATTTGAGGGAGCTAGGGTGGAAGCTGAGAGCTGGAACAAAGAGCGTGGTCCTCTCTGTTTGTCACCCGTACCACGTGATAGCGAGGCAAAGAACAGGGAGAGATTTCAGCTGAAGACGTGGCTGCAGGGATGGTGCAGGTGCGAGGGCTTCAGGTACAATGTCAATTGGGGCTCATTCTGGGGAAGGTGGGACCTGTACAAACAGGACGGTCTCCACTTGAACCAGAGGGGCACGAATATCCTGGGTGGGAAATTGGCTAGTGCCATTCGGGTGGATTTAAACGAGCTCAGAAGGGGGATGGGAAACTGAGGTGTAGTCCTAGTACACAGGAGGATGAGCGTAGGGAGGACATGGTCAGGACCTCACTGTCACAGGAGTGTGCTGGCAGACAGCAAGCTGGATTGAAGTGTGACGACTTCAATGCCGGGAGTATCCGGAATAAGTTAGGTGAGGTTGCAGCTTGGATAGGTACCTGGGACTTCGATGTTGTGGCCATTTCGGAGACATGGATAGAGCAGAGTCAGGAATGGATGTTGCGGGTTCCAGGGTTTAGATCTTTGATTAAGGTCTGTGAAGGTGGTAAAAGATGGGGAGGTGTGGCTTTGTTGGTCAAGGACACTATAACGGCGGCTGAAAGAACCTTTGAGGACTCGTCTACTGTGGTGGTATGGGCTGAGGTTGCCAAGGAAGGTTTGTCGACTGAGTCAGTGTGGGTGGAAGTTCGGAACAGCAAGGCAGCAGTCACCTCACTGGGGGTTTCCTACGGCCCCCAAATAGCAGTTGAGAGATCAAAGAACTCATTGGCCGGCAGATAGTTGAAAAGTGCAAACGTAGCAGGGTTGTTGTTCAGGGTGACTTCAACTTTCCCAATATAGATTGAAACCTCCTGAGTGCAGATGGTTTGGATGGTGCCGTTTTTGTCAGGTGTGTTCAGGAGGGTTTCCTTACTCAGTATGTGGACAGGCCGAGGAGGGAGGCCGTTTTGGATTTGGTGCTCGGCAATGAGCCAGGACAGGTGTCAGATATCGTGGTGGGAGAACACTTTGGCGACAGTGACTACAACAGCCTCACATTTACCATAGCCATGGAAAGGGAAAGGAGCAGTTACCAGGGGAAGACATTGAACTGGGGAAAAGGAAACTCTGATGCTATCAGACCGGAGTTGGGAACTACAGATTGGGAGCAATTGTTCCACAGAAAGGGCACAGCAGACATGTGGAGCTGTTCAAGGAGCAGTTGTTGCGAGTGATGTATGAATTTGTTCCTCTGAGACAGGTAAGAAGGGGTAAGATTAAGGAGCCTTGGATGACGGGTGCAGAGGTGCTTCTTGTCGAAAAGAAAAAGGCAGCGTACGTAAGGTGGAGTAAGTGAGGGTCTAGCACAGCTTTAGAGTATTACAGGCCTGCTCGGAAGGAGCTCAAAAGATATTGCCTGTACAATTGTTACCTGTTACAACCTTTGCATCCACGCTTGCTCATTCAATGGTGTCAAGATGCCAGCAGTGAGTGTACCTTCTCCATCCCCTAATGCCGTCAGCTCACACAAGACATAGTCCTTACTTAAAATCTTCTGATCAAACAAAGTTCATTGTTTTGGACATTTTAGTTACCTGTCATGAAACGAAAACTGATTCTGACTGGCGTGAACTGCAGTGCAAATGAATATAATCTGCGAAACGAGATTCCTTATGGGCTTGCATCTGCTAGAAATGATTGCTTTTCAAAGACGTTGCATACATACATTTATTTCTCCTATCACCTTAGATTATATTTTTGTTTGTGCGTGTTGTGTGGGCTTCCAGTCAGGCCCATAAACACAGGTTGATGCAGTCACTGTTATAACACGGTATTGAAGGAGAATTTGTGATCTTTGGAGTTTCATTCCAGTGTATGAAGGAGTGCATCATCAAACCACTCCAGATCTCTACTGGTGACTATATTGTTGCAAGTTTTCAAGTGTTACCGATGGTCACATAAAATATGGCCTTTTTGTTGTTGCGCTATTCATCTTAACTGCACCATATCTAGTATTTAGGCTTGGAAACAATTTCTGTTTTTTTGATTTACTTATTCAAAATCATTTATGATTGTTGTCATGATATCTACGATATGTTATTTTGATTGGACATAGAGGATTGGATCTGTCTTACCCCAACTATTAATGGAAATAATGTATGCGCTTATAAAACCCCTTCTGGGCAAGGTAGTTGCTCAGTGGTTAGAGCTGCTCATGCACTGGGGAGCCAATTGAGATTCCAGTCTTGGGTAACGATCTGTGTGGAATTGACATGTCCTCCCCGCGTCTGCGAGGGGCTTCTGCCAGGTGCTGCAGTTTCCTCCCATTGTTCAAAGATGTGCAGGTCCTTATATGTGATTTGTGAAGCATTTCTTACATGTTTCAATCCTGCCAGCATCCAGTGCCTTGGACAAAATAACTGGAGGTGAATAAAAGATACAGTGCCTTTTGACACCATTTCCTGCTGGATTTTCATCAATCCTGCTTTATATCGGTGACAACTTCCATGACCTTTTTTGATGCTATGTCTGAATTGACAGTCTAGTTCCAAATATTTGTTGTGTAGTATTACAAGGTCTCTGTTACAGCATACCCATGAATGCCCACTTCAAAAGATACTTCCATATCATAGAATCCCTACAGTGTGGAAACAAGCCCCTTTTGACCCAACAAGACCACAGCCACCCTCCAAAGAGCATCTCACCCTGACTCATTCCCCGACCCTTTCCTCAGTAACCCTACATTTCCCATGACTAACACACCTAATCTACACATCCCGAAACACAATGGGCAAGTTTGGCATGGCCCATACAACTAGCCTGCACATCGTTGGACAGTGGGAGGAAACCAGAGCACCCAGCAGGAACCCATGCAGGCATGGGCAGAATGTACAAACTCTGCACAGAAAATCACGCAACGGTGGGATCGAACCTGGGTCCCTGGCGCTGTGAGTCAGCAGTGCTAACCACTGAGCCACCGTGCTGCCCTTGGAGTTAGACAGAGCTTGCTTGTTCTTGGGTGGCCTCAAACTGCCAACCTCCACTTAGTGGCAAAAGTGCTGACCAACTGCACTCATCTTCACTGGTTTTTGCTTTGTATCATTGAATTCAATCCTTCAAACTCGATGATAAATATTTAACTTTCCGTTGATATGTGAACGTTGTTTTTAGTACACAGTATTGGTTTATTATGTTTCATTGGTACATCATGAATACTGTATGTCTATGCAAATGGGCAAGTTGGTAACGATGCAGTCCGCAGACCTGGAGGATAATAACACTGTCCTTCAATCGCCCACGATGCCCTCTGCAAATTGGTAGAAAACAAAAATTTCTATAAAATTAATCTCTCCTCCCGTCAGTTGATCAAAATTAATTCAGAATTTTGTACAGGCCAATAACTGTAAGATTACATGGGCCTAAACAAAACTACTGGCTCATATTAGTTCAGTAAAGTGAAAGGGCAACAATAGAGGCAGTAGGAACTGCAGATGCTGGAGAATCTGAGATAAGAAGGTGTAAAGCTGGATGAACACAGCAGGTCAAGCACTATCATCCAGCTCTACACCTTGTTATCTCAGATTCTCCAGCGCCAATTTTCTGAAGTAGGGTCTCGTCCCGAAACATCAGCTTTCTTGCTCCTCTGATGCTGCTTGGCCTGCTGTGTTCATCCAGCTCTCCACCTTGGGCAACAATAGAGTATGCTTTAAGTCACTAGATATGTTACGTGGGTTTGTCTTCCTTAGGGTGGAGTTAGTGGAACCGAAAAAGATGTCTCCCTCACAGCGTTTGTGACAAAAGAATTGCATTGTTCCTTGGCGGCCTTTCAACAGAAGAATATTCAGAGATTTCACGAGTGGTAAGAATGTAACTTCTTTTACTTCTCTTTATCTCACTTTTTCCAAAATTGGAAAATAGATTTTAGAAACAACATCGAGCTGATGAAGTGTGAAAAGAAGAATAATTCCAAGCAGTGGTGGGAGTTGGTCAGTGAGGTGGGAGGAGTGGATAGGTGGGAGAGAAGGCGGACAGGTCATGGAGGCGGGGATGAGTGGAGGAACTAGTCTTGGGATGAGGCTGACGGGTGGGGAGATTTTGAGGGTGGCAAAGTCCATATTGAGGCCATTGAGTTGGAAGCTCCCGAGGCGGAATATGAGGTGCTGCTCCTCTAGTTTCTGGGTGGTGTGATTGTGACACTGGAAGAGGCCCAGGATGGACATGTCATTCAGGGAGTGGGAGGGGGAGTTGAAGTGATGCAATGATTTGGATATGAAAATAGAAGGTGTGGTTAGTAAGTTTCCCAATGATTGAAGGTGTAGTAGCCAGCCAAGAAGGTCACCTCAGAATGCAATGGGACATTGACAAGGGCCAATAAACTGAGGAGTGGCAGATGGAGTTGAGGTTAGATAAATGTGAGGTGCTCCCTTTTGGAAAGGCAAATCAGGGCAGCACGTATACACTGAAGGTTGTGGGGAGTGTTGCTTAATAAAGACGCTGGTGTGCAGTTTCGTAGTTCCATCAAAGTACAGCCACCGGTAGAAAGGATATGAAGGAGACATTTGGTGTGCTCGCCTTTATCGGTCAATGCATTGAGTATAGGAGTTGGGAGATCACTCAGCAGCCATATAGGATGTTGGTTCGGCTGCTTTTGGAATACTGCAATCGCTTTTGGTCTCCTTGCGAGAGGAAGGATGTTGGCGCAACATTGAGGGCCGAAGGGCCTGTTCTGCGCTGTATTGTTGTATGTTGTAAACTTGAAAGGGTTCAGAGAAGATCTACAAGGATGTTACCAGCATCGGAGGTTGAAGGTATACCGTGGGCTTGAACAGGCAGCGATTACTTGGAACTTTGGAGTTCAGGGCTGACCATATCGAAGTTTATACAATTACGAGGGACGTGGATAGAGCGAACAGCCAAGATCTTTTCCCCGGGTTGCTGGAATCCAAAACTGGAGGGAATAGGTTGAAAATGAGAGAGGGAAGATTTAAAATGGACCGGATTTTTTTCATAGTGGTGCATGTGTGGAATGAGCTGCCAGAGGAAGTGGTGGAGGCTTGTACGTTTAAGAGGCATGTGGATGGGTATATGAATAGGATGGGTTGAGAGGAATATGGGCCAAATGCTGGCAAATGGGACTAAATTAATTTAGGATATCCGGTCAACATAGACAAATTGGGCCAAAGGATCTGTTTCCCTACTGTACATCTCTCTGACCTGAAGTGTCTTTTTTCTGAACCACGTGGCCCATAATTAGAAAAAATTGAATCAGGATTTGGGAATGTGACAATTCTAATTGGATCTGTTTGTTGAAATTAACTCTGTAGGTAATGGTGGATGAATTATGATTTATAAAATTTGAGTTTATAGCAGCATCTTATAGAATAGAGGAGACACATGTAATCAAAATTGAAAATCAAAACTTGGTAAAATTTTGCATTGGAAATACATGACCAGCCATTGGAGGAGATTCATGACCATTGCATTCAAGTGAGAACAACAAATGCGATTCAGTGACTCAGTGAAATGGGATGCAGTGACTGAGATAAATGGGATGCAGTGACTGAGGTAAATGGGATGCAGTGACTGAGTGAAATGGGATGCAGTGACAGATCGAAATTGAATGCAGTGAGAGAGTGAAATTGGATGCAATGACGGTGGGAAATGGGATGTAGTGACTGAGAGAAATGGGATGCAGTGACTGAGGGAAATGGGATGCAGTGACTGAGGAAATGGGATGCAGTACCTGACGGAACTTGAATGCAGCATCAGATGAGAAATGGGATGCAGTGACTGTGTGAAATGGGATGCAGTGACTGGGTGAAATAGGATGCAGTGACTGAGTGAAATGTGATGCAGTGACTGAGTGAAATGTGATGCCGTGACTGCGTGAAGTGTGATGCAGTGACTGCGTGAAATGTGATGCAGTGACTGCCTGAAATGTGATGCAGTGACTGCGTGAAATGGGATGCAGTGACTGCGTGAAATGGGATGCAGTGTCTGCGTGAAATGGGATGCAGTGTCTGCGTGAAATGGGATGCAGTGTCTGCGTGAAATGGGATGCAGTGACTGCGTGAAATGGGATGCCCCGACTGAGTGAAATAGGATGCCCCGACTGAGTGAAATAGGATGCCCCGACTGAGTGAAATAGGATGCCCCGACTGAGTGAAATAGGATGCCCCGACTGAGTGAAATAGGATGCCCTGACTGAGTGAAACGCGATGCAGTGACTGACGGAAATTGCATGCACTGACGGATGGAAATTGAATGCAGTGAGAGAGTGAAATTGGCTGCAACGACTGTGGGAAATGGGTTGTAGTGACTGAGTGAATTGGGATACAGTGACTGCGTGAAATGGGATACAGTGACTGCGTGAAATGGGATGCAGTGACTGCGTGAAATGGGATGCAATGACTGCGAGAAATGGGATGCAGTGACTACGTGAAATGGGATGCAGTGACTGACGGAAATGGGATGCAGTGACTGTGGGAAATGGGATGCAGTGACTGTGTGAAATGTGATGCTGTGACTGTGTGAAATGTGATGCTGTGACTGTGTGAAATGTGATGCAGTGACTGTCTGAAATGGGATGCAGTGACTGTCTGAAATGGGATGCAGTGACTGTCTGAAATGGGATGCAGTGACTGTCTGAAATGGGATGCAGTGACTGAGTGAAATGGGATGCAGTGACTGTGGGAAATGGGATGCAGTGAATGAGTGAAGTGAGATGCAGTGACTGATGGAGATTGAATGCAGTGTCTGATGCAAATGGGATGCAGTGACTGAGTGAAATGGGATGCAGTGACTGAGTGAAATGGGATGCAGTGACTGAGTGAAATGGGATGCAGTGACTGAGGGAAATGGGATGCAGTGACTGAGGGAAATGGGATGCAGTGACTGAGGGAAATGGGATGCAGTGACTGAGGGAAATGGGATGCAGTGACTGAGGGAAATGGGATGCAGTTACTGAGGGAAATAGGATGCAGTGACTTTTGGAAATGGGATGCAGTGAGTGATGGAAATGGGAGGCAGTGATTGAATTAAATGGGTGCAAGTGACCGTGGAGATGGGATGCAGTGACTTGGGGAAAGGAGATGCAGTGACTGTGGAAACGGGATGCTGTGACTGAGGGCGACGGGTTGAGGCGGCTAAGTGAAATGGGACGCCGTGTCTCTGTGAAATGTGATGCGGAGACTGTGGGGAAATGGATGCAGTGACTGAATGAAATGGGATGCAGTGACTGAGTGAAATGTGATGCGTTGACTGATGGAAAGGAGATGCCGTCACTGTGGGAAATGGCATGCAGTGACTGAGTGAAATGGGGAGCTGTGAATGAGTGAAATGGGGAGCTGTGAATGAGTGAAATGGGGAGCTGTGAATGAATGAAATGGGAAGCTGTGAATGAGTGAAATGGGCTGCAATGACTGAGTGAAATGGGGTGCAGTGACTGAGGGAAAGGAGATACAGTGACTGAGGGGAATGGGATGCAGCGACTGAGTGAACTGGGATGCAGTGACTGTGTGAAATGGGATGCAGTGACTGTGTGAAATGGGATGCAGTGACTGACTGAACTGGGATGCAGTGACTGACTGAACTGGGATGCAGTGACTGACTGAACTGGGATGCAGTGACTGACTGAACTGGGATGCAGTGACTGACTGAACTGGGATGCAGTGACTGACTGAACTGGGATGCTGTGACTGAGTGAACTGGGATGCTGTGACTGAGTGAACTGGGATGCTGTGACTGAGTGAACGGGGATGCAGTGACTGAGAGTCCTGGGATGCAGTGACTGAATGAAATGGGATGCAGTTCCTGCTAAACGGGCTGCAGGGTCTGTTGGAAATGGGACGCACTGACTGAGGGGAATGGGATGCAGTGACTGAGGGGAATGGGATGCAGCGACTGAGTGAACTGGGATGCAGTGATGAGTGAAATGGGATGCAGTGACTGATGGGAATGGGATGCAGTGACTGAGGGAAATGGGATGCAGTGACTGAGGGAAATGGGATGCAGTGACTGAGGGAAATGGGATGCAGTGACTGAGGGAAATGGGATGCAGTGACTGAGGGGAATGGGATGCAGTGACTGAGGGGAATGGGATGCAGTGACTGAGGGGAATGGGATGCAGTGACTGAGGGGAATGGGATGCAGTGACTGAGTGAACTGGAATGCAGTTACTGACTGAAATGGGATGCAGTGACTGACTGAAATGGGATGCAGTGACTGAGGGAAATGGGATGCAGTGACTGAGGGAAATGGGATGCAGTGACTGAGGGAAATGGGATGCAGTGAGAGAGTGAAATTGGATGCAATGACTGTGGAAATGGGATGCAGTGACTGAGAGAAATGGGATGCAGTGACTGAGAGAAATGGGATGCAGTGACTGAGAGAAATGGGATGCAGTGACTGAGAGAAATGGGATGCAGTGACCGAGTGGCATTGGGTGTGGTGATTGATGGAGATACATTCACTGTCTCAGTTGAATAGGATTCACTGTCTCCGTTAAATGGGATGCAGTGACTGAGTGAAATGGGATGCAGTGACTGAGGGAAATGGGATCCCGTGACTGAGGGAAATGGGATGCAGTGACAGATGGAAATTAAATGCAGTGAGAGAGTGAAATTGGATACAATGACTGTTGGAAATGGGATGTAGTGTCTGAGAGAAATGGGATGCAGTGACTGAGGGAAATGGGATGCAGTGACTGAGTGAAATGGGACGCAGTGACTGAGGGAAATGGGATGCAGTACCTGACGGAACTTGAATGCAGCATCAGATGAGAAACAGGATGCCGTGACTCTGTGAAATGGGATGCAGTGACTGCGTGAAATGGGATGCAGTGAATGAGTGAAGTGAGATGCAGTGACTGATGGAAAGGAGATGCAGTGACTGATGGAAAGGAGATGCAGTGACTGATGGAAAGGAGATGCAGTGACTGATGGAAAGGAGATGCAGTGACTGATGGAAAGGAGATGCAGTGACTGATGGAAAGGAGATGCAGTGATTGAGTGAAATGTGATGCCGTGACGGAGTGAAATGTGATGCCGTGACTGCGTGAAATGTGATGCAGTGACTGCCTGAAATGTGATGCAGTGACTGCCTGAAATGTGATGCAGTGTCTGCGTGAAATGGGATGCAGTGTCTGCGTGAAATGGGATGCAGTGTCTGCGTGAAATGGGATGCAGTGTCTGCGTGAAATGGGATGCAGTGTCTGCGTGAAATGGGATGCAGTGTCTGCGTGAAATGGGATGCAGTGACTGCGTGAAATGGGATGCAGTGACTGAGGGAAATGGGACACCGTGACTGAGTGAAATGGGACGCAGTGACTGAGGGAAAGGAGATGCAGTGACTGAGGGAAAGGAGATGCAGTGACTGATGGAAATGGGATGCAGTGACTGATGGAAATGGGATGCCGTGACTGATGGAAATGGGATGCCGTGACTGATGGAAATGGGATGCAGTGACTGAGTGAAATGGGATGCAGTGACTGAGTGAAATGGGATGCAGTGACTGAGTGAAATGGGATGCAGTGACTGAGTGAAATGGGATGCAGTGACAGATGGAAATTGAATGCTGTGAGAGAGTGAAATTGGAAGCAATGACTGTGGGAAATGGGATGTAGTGACTGAGAGAAATGGGATGCTGTGACTGAGTGAAATTGGATGCCGTGACTGTGTGGAATTGGGTGTGGTGATTGATCGAAATACATTCAACTGTCTCAGTTGAATAGGATTCACTGTCTCCGTTAAATGGGATGCAGTGACTGAGTGAAATGGGTTGCAGTAACTGAGGGAAATGGGATGCCGTGACTGAGGGAAATGGGATGCCGTGACTGAGGGAAATGGTATGCAGTGACTGCGTGAAATGGTATGCAGTGACTGCGTGAAATGGTATGCAGTGACTGCATGAAATGGTATGCAGTGACTGCATGAAATAGGATGCAGTGACTGAGGGAAATGGGATGCAGTGACTGAGGGAAATGGGATGCCCTGACTGAGGGAAATGGGATGCCCTGACTGAGGGAAATAGGATGCCCTGACTGAGGGAAATAGGATGCCCTGACTGAGGGAAATAGGATGCCCTGACTGAGGGAAATAGGATGCCCTGACTGAGGGAAATAGGATGCCCTGACTGAGTGAAATAGGATGCCCTGACTGAGTGAAATGCGATGCAGTGACTGACGGAAATTGAATGCACTGACGGATGGAAATTGAATGCAATGAGAGAGTGAAATTGGCTGCAGTGACTGTGGGAAATGGGTTGTAGTGACTGAGAGAAATGGGATGCAGTGTCTGAGTGAAATGGGATACAGTGACTGCGTGAAATTGGATGCAGTGACTGAGGGAAATGGGATGCCGTGACTGAGGGAAATGGGATGCCGTGACTGAGGGAAATGTGATGCCGTGACTGCGTGAAATGTGATGCCGTGACTGCGTGAAATGGTATGCAGTGACTGCGTGAAATGGTATGCAGTGACTGCGTGAAATGGTATGCAGTGACTGCGTGAAATGGTATGCAGTGACTGCGTGAAATGGTATGCAGTGACTGCATGAAATGGGATGCAGTGACTGAGGGAAATGGGATGCAGTGACTGAGGGAAATGGGATGCAGTGACTGAGTGAAATAGGATGCCCTGACTGAGTGAAATAGGATGCCCTGACTGAGTGAAATAGGATGCCCTGACTGAGTGAAATAGGATGCCCTGACTGAGTGAAATAGGATTCCCTGACTGAGTGAAATGCGATGCAGTGACTGACGGAAATTGAATGCACTGACGGATGGAAATTGAATGCAATGAGAGAGTGAAATTGGCTGCAGTGACTGTGGGAAATGGGTTGTAGTGACTGAGAGAAATGGGATGCAGTGTCTGAGTGAAATGGGATACAGTGACTGAGGGAAATGGGATGCAGTGACTGCCTGAAATAGGATGCAGTGAATGAGTGAAGTGAGATGCAGTGACTGAGTGAAATAGGATGCCCTGACTGAGTGAAATAGGATGCCCTGACTGAGTGAAATAGGATGCCCTGACTGAGTGAAATGCGATGCAGTGACTGATGGAAACTGAATGCAGTGACGCAGTGAAATGGGATGCAGTGACTGTGGGAAATGGGTTGTAGTGACTGAGTGAATTGGGATGCAGTGACTGAGTGAAGTGGGATACCATGACTGAGTGAAACGGGATGCAGTAACAGAGTGGAATGCATTGCAGTGACTGATGGAAATTGAATGCAGTGACTGATGGAAATTGAATGCAGTGACGGAGTGAAATGGGATGCACTGACTGCGTGAAATGGGATGCAGTGACTGCGTGAAATGGGATGCAGTGACTGCGGGAAATGTGATGCTGTGACTGTGTGAAATGTGATGCTGTGACTGTGGGAAATGGGATGAAGTGACTGTGGGAAATGGGATGAAGTGACTGTGGGAAATGGGATGAAGTGACTGTGGGAAATGGGATGAAGTGACTGTGGGAAATGGGATGAAGTGGCTGTGGGAAATGGGATGCAGTGACTGAGTGAAATGCGATGCAGTGAATGAGTGAAGTGAGATGCAGTGACTGATGGAAATTGAATGCAGTGTGTGATGCAAATGGGATGCAGTGGCTGAGTGAAATGGGATGCAGTGACTGTGGGAAATGGGTTGTCGTGACTGAGTGAATTGGGATGCAGTGACTGAGTGAAGTGGGATACCATGACTGAGTGAAACGGGATGCAGTAACAGAGTAGAATGCATTGCAGTGACTGATGGAAATTGAATGCAGTGACTGATGGAAATTGAATGCAGTGACGGAGTGAAATGGGATGCTCTGACTGCGTGAAATGGGATGCAGTGACTGTGTGAAATGGGATGCAGTGACTGTGTGAAATGGGATGCAGTGTCTGAGTGAAATGGGATGCAGTGTCTGAGTGAAATGGGATGCAGTGTCTGAGTGAAATGGGATGCAGTGTCTGAGTGAAATGGGATGCAGTGTCTGAGTGAAATGGGATGCAGTGTCTGAGTGAAATGGGATGCAGTGTCTGAGTGAAATGGGATGCAGTGTCTGAGTGAAATTGGATGCAGTGACTGAGTGAAATGGGATGCAGTGACTTAGTGAAATGGGACGCAGTGACTGAGGGAAATGGGATGCAGTGACTGCGTGAAATGGGATGGAGTGACTGCATGAAATGGGATGGAGTGACTGAGGGAAATGGGATGCCCTGACTGAGGGAAATGGGATGCCCTGACTGAGTGAAATAGGATGCCCTGACTGAGTGAAATAGGATGCCCTGACTGAGTGAAATGCGATGCAGTGACTGACGGAAATTGAATGCAGTGACTGATGGAAATTGAATGCAGTGACGCAGTGAAATGGGATGCAGTGACTGTGCGAAATGGGTTGTAGTGACTGAGTGAATTGGGATGCAGTGACTGAGTGAAGTGGGATACCATGACTGAATGAAACGGGATGCAGTAACAGAGTGGAATGCATTGCAGTGACTGATGGAAATTGAATGCAGTGACGGAGTGAAATAGGATGCACTGACTGCGTGAAATGGGATGCAGTGACTGCGTGAAATGGGATGCAGTGACTGCGTGAAATGGGATGCAGTGACTGCGTGAAATGGGATGCAGTGACTGTGGGAAATGGGATGCTGTGACTGTGGGAAATGGGATGCAGTGACTGTGGGAAATGGGATGCAGTGACTGTGGGAAATGGGATGCAGTGACTGAGTGAAATGCGATGCAGTGACTGTGGGAAATGGGATGCAGTGAATGAGTGAAGTGAGATGCAGTGACTGATGGAAATTGAATGCAGTGTGTGATGCAAATGGGATGCAGTGACTGAGTGAGATGGGATGCAGTGACTGAGTGAAATGAGCTGCAATGACTGTGTGAAGTGGGATGCAGTGTCTGAAGGAAATGGGATGCAGAGACTGAGGGAAATGGGATGCAGTGACTGTTAAATGGGCTGCAGGGACTGTGGGAAATAGGATGCACTGACTGAGGGGAATGGGATGCAGTGACTGAGGGGAATGGGATGCAGTGACTGAGGGGAATGGGATGCAGTGACTGAGGGGAATGGGATGCAGTGACTGATGGAAATGGGATGCAGTGACTGAGTGAAATGGGATGCAGTGACTGACGGGAATGGGATGCAGTGACTGAGGGAAAAGGGATGCACAGACTGCTGGAAATGGGATGCAGTGACTGAGGGTAATGGGATGCAGTGACTGAGGGTAATGGGATGCAGTGACTGAGGGTAATGGGATGCAGTGACTGAGGGTAATGGGATGCAGTGACTGAGGGTAATGGGATGCAGTGACTGAGGGTAATGGGATGCAGTGACTGAGTGGACAGGGATGCAGTGACTGATTGAACTGGGATGCAGTGACTGTGGGAAATGGCATGCTGTGACTGAGCGTAATGGGATGCAGTGACTGATGGAAATGGGATGTAGTGACTGACTGAAATGGGATGCAGTGACTGACTGAAATGGGATGCAGTGACTGAGTGAAATGGGATGCAGTGACTGAGTGAAATGGGATGCAGTGACTGAGTGAAATGGGATGCAGTGACTGAGTGAAATGGGATGCAGTGACTGAGGGAAATGGGATGCAGTTACTGAGGGAAGTAGGATGCAGTGACTTTTGGAAATGGGATGAAGTGAGTGATGGAAATGAGAGGCAGTGATTGAATGAAACAGGTACGAGTGACCATGGAGATGGGATGCAGTGACCTGGGGAAAGGAGATGCAGTGACTGTGGAAACGGGATGCTGTGACTGAGGGTAACGGGTTGCAGTGGCTAAGTGAAATGGGACGCCGTGTCTCTGTGAAATCTGATGCGGAGACTGTGGGGAAATGGATTCTGTGACTGAATGAAATGGGATGCAGTGACTGAGTGAAATGTGATGCGTTGACTGATGGAAAGGAGATGCAGTCACTGCGGGAAATGGCATGCAGTGACTGATGGAAATGGGATGCAGTGACTGATGGATAAGGGATGCAGTGACTGAGCTAAATGGGATGCAGTGACTGAATGAAATGAGATGCAGTGACTGAGGGAAATGAGATGCACTGATGTAGGGAAATTGGATGCACTGGGTGAGTGAAATGTGATGCAGTGACTGAGGGAAATGGGATGCAGTCACTGAAGGAAATGGGATGCAGTGACTGAGGGAAATGGGATGCAGTGACTGAGTGAAATGGGAAGCTTTGAATGAGTGAAATGGGAAGCTGTGAATGAGTGAAAGGGGATTTTGTGACTGAGTTAAAGGAGATGCTGTGACTGAGGGAAATGGGATGCACTGTCTCAGTTCAATGAGATTCACTGTCTCAGTTAAATGGGATGCAGTGACTGAGTGAAATGGGATGCAGTGACTGAGGGTAATGGCACGCAGTGACTGAGTGAAATAGGATGCACTGTCTCAGTTGAATAGGATTCACTGTCTCCGTTAAATAGCATGTAGTGACTGAGTCAAATGGAATGCTGTGACTGAGTGAAATGGGATGCAGTGGCTGAGTGAAATGGGAAGCAGTGGCTGATTGAAATGGGATGCAGTGGCTGAGTGAAATGGGATGCAGTGACTGAGGGAAATGGGAAGCAGTGGCTGATTGAAATGGGATGCAGTGGCTGAGTGAAATGGGATGCAGGGACTGAGGGAAATGGGAGGCAGTGATTGAGTGAAATGGGATGCAGTCACTGAGTGAAATGTGATGCAGTGACTGAGTGAAATGGGATGCAGTGACTGAGTGAAATGGGATTCAGGGACCGACGGTCATGGGATGCAGTGGCTGAGTGAAATGGGATGCAGTGGCTGAGTGAAATGGGATGCAGTGGCTGAGTGAAATGGGATGCAGTGACTTGAGGGAAATGGGATGCAGTGACTGAGTGATATGGAATGCAGTGGCTGAGTGATATGGGATGCAGTGGCTGAGTGAAATGGAATGCAGTGACTGAGGGAAATGAGATGCATTGACTGAGGGAAATGAGATGCATTGACTGAGGGAAATGAGATGCATTGACTGAGGGAAATGAGATGCATTGACTGAGGGAAATGAGATGCATTGACTGAGGGAAATGAGATGCATTGACTGAGGGAAATGAGATGCATTGACTGAGGGAAATGAGATGCATTGACTGAGGGAAATGAGATGCATTGACTGAGGGAAATGAGATGCATTGACTGAGGGAAATGAGATGCATTGACTGAGGGAAATGAGATGCATTGACTGAGGGAAATGAGATGCATTGACTGAGGGAAATGAGATGCATTGACTGAGGGAAATGAGATGCAGTGACTGAGGGAAAGGAGATGAAGTGACTGTGGGAAATGGAATGCTGTGACTGAGGGTAATGGGATGCACCGTCTCAGTTCAATGAGATTCACTGTCTCAGTTAAATGGGATTCAGTGACTGAGGGATATGGGATGCGCTGACTGAGTGAAATGGGATGCGGTAACTGAGGGAAAGGAGACGCAGTGACTGTGGGAAATGGGTTGCAGTGACTGAGGAAAATGGGAGGCAGTGATTGAGTGAAATGGGATGCAGTGGCTGAGTGATGTGGGATGCAGTGGCTGAGTGAAATGGGATGCAGTGGCTGAGTGAAATGGGATGCAGTGACTGAGTGAAATGGGATGCAGTGACTGAGGGAAATGAGATGCATTGACTGAGGGAAATGAGATGCAGTGACTGAGGGAAAGGAGATGAAGTGACTGTGGGAAATGGAATGCTGTGACTGAGGGTAATGGGATGCACCGTCTCAGTTCAATGAGATTCACTGTCTCAGTTAAATGGGATTCAGTGACTGAGGGAAATGGGATGCGCTGACTGAGGGAAATGGGATGCGGTGACTGAGGGAAAGGAGACGCAGTGACTGTGGGAAATGGGTTGCAGTGACTGAGGAAAATGGGATGCAGTGGCTGAGTGATGTGGGATGCAGTGGCTGAGTGATGTGGGATGCAGTGGCTGAGTGATGTGGGATGCAGTGGCTGAGTGAAATGGGATGCAGTGGCTGAGTGAAATGGGATGCAGTGGCTGAGTGAAATGGGATGCAGTCCCTGACGGAACTTGAATGAAGCGTCAGATGAGAAACGGGATGCAGTGACTGTGTGAAATGTGATGCAGTGACTGCGTGAAATGTGATGCAGTGTTTGCGTGAAATGGGATGCAGTGTTTGCGTGAAATGGGATGCAGTGACTGTGTGAAATGGGATGCAGTGACTGTGTGAAATGGGATGCAGTGACTGTGTGAAATGGGATGCAGTGACTGTGGGAAATGGGATGCAGTGACTGTGGGAAATGGGATGCAGTGACTGAGTGAAATGGGATGCAGTGACTGTGGGAAATGGGATGCAGTGAATGAGTGAAGTGAGATGCAGTGACTGTGGGAAATGGGATGCAGTTACTGAAATTGAATGCAGTGTGTGATGCAAATAGGATGCCGTGACTGAGTGAAATGGGATGCAGTGACTGAGTGAAATGAGCTGCAATGACTGTGTGAAGTGGGATGCAGTGACTGTGGGAAATGGGATGCAGTTACTGAGGGAAATAGGATGCAGTGACTTTTGGAAATGGGATGCAGTGAGTGATGGAAATGGGAGGCAGTGATTGAATGAAATGGGTGCAAGTGACCGTGGAGATGGGATGCAGTGACTTGGGGAAAGGAGATGCAGTGACTGTGGAAACGGGATGCTGTGACTGAGGGTAACGGGTTGAGGCGGCTGAGTGAAATGGGACGCCGTGTCTCTGTGAAATGTGATGCGGAGACTGTGGGGAAATGGATGCAGTGACTGAATGAAATGGGATGCAGTGACTGAGTGAAATGGGAAGCTGTGAATGAGTGAAATGGGATGCCGTGACTGATGGAAATGGGATGCAGTGACTGAATGAAATGAGATGCAGTGACTGAGGGAAATGAGATGCACTGATGTAGGGAAATTGGATGCACTGGGTGAGTGAAATGGGGTGCACTGGCTGAGAGAAATGGGATGCAGTGACTGAGGGAAATGGGATGCAGTGACTGAGGGAAATGGGATGCAGTGACTGAGGGAAATGGGATGCAGTGACTGAGGGAAATGGGATGCAGTGACTGAGTGAAATGGGAAGCTGTGAATGAGTGAAATGGGAAGCTGTGAATGAGTGAAAGGGGATTTTGTGACTGAGTTAAAGGAGATGCTGTGACTGAGGGAAATGCGATGCAGTGACTGAGTGAAATGGGATGCAGTGACTGAGTGAAAGGGGCTGCTGTGACTGAGTGAAATGGGCTGCTGTGACTGAGTGAAATGGGAGGTAGTGACTGAGTGAAATGGGAGGTAGTGACTGAGTGAAATGGGAGGTAGTGACTGACTGAATTTGGGAGGGAGTGCCTGAGTGAAATGGGATGCAGTGACTGAGGGTAATGGGACGCAGTGACTGAGTGAAATAGGATGCACTTTCTCAGTTGAATAGGATTCACTGTCTCCGTTAAATAGCATGTAGTGACTGAGTCAAATGGAATGCTGTGACTGAGTGAAATGGGATGCAGTGATTGAGTGAAATGGGATGCAGTGGCTGATTGAAATGGGATGCAGTGGCTGAGTGAAATGGGATGCAGTGACTGAGGGAAATGGGATGCGCTGACTGAGTGAAATGGGATGCTGTGACTGAGGGAAAGGAGACGCAGTGACTGTGGGAAATGGGATGCAGTGACTGAGTGATATGGGATGCAGTGGCTGAGTGAAATGGGATGCAGTGACTGAGTGAAATGGGATTCAGGGACCGACGGTCATGGGATGCAGTGACTGATGGAAATGGGATGCAGTGGCTGAGTGAAATGGGATGCAGTGACTGAGGGAAATGGGATGCAGTGACTGAGTGATATGGGATGCAGTGACTGAGGGAAATGAGATGCATTGACTGAGGGAAAGGAGATGAAGTGACTGTGGGAAATGGAATGCTGTGACTGAGGGTAATGGGATGCACCGTCTCAGTTCAATGAGATTCACTGTCTCAGTTAAATGGGATTCAGTGACTGAGGGAAATGGGATGCGCTGACTGAGTGAAATGGGATGCGGTGACTGAGGGAAAGGAGACGCAGTGACTGTGGGAAATGGGTTGCAGTGACTGAGGAAAATGGGAGGCAGTGATTGAGTGAAATGGGATGCAGTGGCTGAGTGATGTGGGATGCAGTGGCTGAGTGATGTGGGATGCAGTGGCTGAGTGATGTGGGATGCAGTGGCTGAGTGATGTGGGATGCAGTGGCTGAGTGATGTGGGATGCAGTGGCTGAGTGATGTGGGATGCAGTGGCTGAGTGATGTGGGATGCAGTGGCTGAGTGATGTGGGATGCAGTGACTGAGTGAAATGGGATGCAGTGGCTGAGTGAAATGGGATGCAGTGACTCTGTGAAATGGGATGCAGTGACTCTGTGAAATGGGTTGCAGTGACTGAGGGAAATGGGTTGCAGTGACTGAGTGAAATGGGAAGCTGTGAATGAGTGAAATGGGAAGCTGTGAATGAGTGAAAGGGGATTTTGTGACTGAGTTAAAGGAGATGCTGTGACTGAGGGAAACGCGATGCAGTCACTGAGTGAAATGGGCTGCTGTGACTGAGTGAAATGGGCTGCTGTGACTGAGTGAAAGGGGCTGCTGTGACTGAGTGAAAGGGGCTGCTGTGACTGAGTGAAATGGGAGGTAGTGACTGACTGAATTTGGGAGGGAGTGCCTGAGTGAAATGGGATGCAGTGACTGAGGGTAATGGGACGCAGTGACTGAGTGAAATAGGATGCACTGTCTCAGTTGAATAGGATTCACTGTCTCCGTTAAATAGCATGTAGTGACTGAGTCAAATGGAATGCTGTGACTGAGTGAAATGGGATGCAGTGATTGAGTGAAATGGGATGCAGTGGCTGATTGAAATGGGATGCAGTGACTCTGTGAAATGGGATGCAGTGACTCTGTGAAATGGGTTGCAGTGACTGAGGGAAATGGGTTGCAGTGACTGAGTGAAATGGGAAGCTGTGAATGAGTGAAATGGGAAGCTGTGAATGAGTGAAAGGGGATTTTGTGACTGAGTTAAAGGAGATGCTGTGACTGAGGGAAACGCGATGCAGTCACTGAGTGAAATGGGCTGCTGTGACTGAGTGAAATGGGCTGCTGTGACTGAGTGAAAGGGGCTGCTGTGACTGAGTGAAAGGGGCTGCTGTGACTGAGTGAAATGGGAGGTAGTGACTGACTGAATTTGGGAGGGAGTGCCTGAGTGAAATGGGATGCAGTGACTGAGGGTAATGGGACGCAGTGACTGAGTGAAATAGGATGCACTGTCTCAGTTGAATAGGATTCACTGTCTCCGTTAAATAGCATGTAGTGACTGAGTCAAATGGAATGCTGTGACTGAGTGAAATGGGATGCAGTGATTGAGTGAAATGGGATGCAGTGGCTGATTGAAATGGGATGCAGTGGCTGATTGAAATGGGATGCAGTGGCTGAGTGAAATGGGATGCAGTGACTGAGGGAAATGGGATGCGCTGACTGAGTGAAATGGGATGCTGTGACTGAGGGAAAGGAGACGCAGTGACTGTGGGAAATGGGATGCAGTGACTGAGTGATATGGGATGCAGTGGCTGAGTGAAATGGGATGCAGTGACTGAGTGAAATGGGATTCAGGGACCGACGGTCATGGGATGCAGTGGCTGAGTGAAATGGGATGCAGTGGCTGAGTGAAATGGGATGCAGTGACTGAGGGAAATGGGATGCAGTGACTGAGTGATATGGGATGCAGTGGCTGAGTGAAATGGGATGCAGTGGCTGAGTGAAATGGGATGCAGTGACTGAGGGAAATGAGATGCAGTGACTGAGGGAAAGGAGATGAAGTGACTGTGGGAAATGGAATGCTGTGACTGAGGGTATTGGGATGCACCGTCTCAGTTCAATGAGATTCACTGTCTCAGTTAAATGGGATTCAGTGACTGAGGGAAATGGGATGCGCTGACTGAGTGAAATGGGATGCGGTGACTGAGGGAAAGGAGACGCAGTGACTGTGGGAAATGGGTTGCAGTGACTGAGGAAAATGGGAGGCAGTGATTGAGTGAAATGGGATGCAGTGGCTGAGTGATGTGGGATGCAGTGGCTGAGTGATGTGGGATGCAGTGGCTGAGTGATGTGGGATGCAGTGGCTGAGTGAAATGGGATGCAGTGCCTGAGTGAAATGGGATGCAGTGGCTGAGTGAAATGGGATGCAGTCCCTGACGGAACTTGAATGAAGCGTCAGATGAGAAACGGGATGCAGTGACTGTGTGAAATGGGATGCAGTGACTGTGTGAAATGGGATGCAGTGACTGCGTGAAATGTGATGCAGTGACAGAGTGAAATGTGATGCCGTGACTGCGTGAAATGTGATGCCATGACTGCGTGAAGTGTGATGCAGTGACTGCGTGAAATGTGATGCCGTGACTGCGTGAAATGTGATGCCGTGACTGCGTGAAATGTGATGCCGTGACTGCGTGAAGTGTGATGCAGTGACTGCGTGAAATGTGATGCAGTGACTGCGTGAAATGTGATGCAGTGTCTGCGTGAAATGGGATGCAGTGAGTGTGGGAAATGGGATGCAGTGACTGTGGGAAACGAGATGAAGTGACTGTGTGAAATGGGATGCAGTGACTGAGTGAAATGGGATGCAGTGACTGTGGGAAATGGGATGCAGTGACTGTGGGAAATGGGATGCAGTGACTGTGGGAAATGGGATGCAGTGAATGAGTGAAGTGAGATGCAGTGACTGAGTGAAATGGGATGCAGTGACTGAGTGAAATGGGATGCAGTGACTGAGTGAAATGGGATGCAGTGACTGAGTGAAGTGAGGTGCAGTGACTGATGGAGATTGAATGCAGTGTCTGATGCAAATGGGATGCACTGGCTGAGAGAAATGGGATGCAGTCACTGAGTGAAATGGGATGCAGTCACTGAAGGAAATGGGATGCAGTGACTGAGTGAAATGGGAAGCTGTGAATGAGTGAAATGGGAAGCTGTGAATGAGTGAAATGGGCTGCAGTGACTGAGTGAAATGAGCTGCAATGACTGTGTGAAGTGGGATGCAGTGAATGAGTGAAGTGAGGTGCAGTGACTGATGGAGATTGAATGCAGTGTCTGATGCAAATGGGATGCACTGGCTGAGAGAAATGGGATGCAGTGACTGAGGGAAATGGGATGCAGTGACTGAGTGACATGGGGTGCAGTGACTGAGGGAAATGGGATGCAGTGACTGAGTGAAATGGGAAGCTGTGAATGAGTGAAATGGGAAGCTGTGAATGAGTGAAATGGGCTGCAGTGACTGAGTGACATGGGTTGCAGTGACTGAGGGAAATGGGTTGCAGTGACTGAGTGAAATGGGAAGCTGTGAATGAGTGAAATGGGAAGCTGTGAATGAGTGAAATGGGCTGCAGTGACTGAGTGACATGGGTTGCAGTGACTGAGGGAAATGGGTTGCAGTGACTGAGTGAAATGGGAAGCTGTGAATGAGTGAAATGGGAAGCTGTGAATGAGTTAAAGGAGATGCTGTGACTGAGGGAAATGGGATGCACTGTCTCAGTTCAATGAGATTCACTGTCTCAGTTAAATGGGATGCAGTGACTGAGTGAAATGGGATGCAGTGACTGAGTGAAAGGGGCTGCTGTGACTGAGTGAAAGGGGCTGCTGTGACTGAGTGAAATGGGAGGTAGTGACTGACTGAATTTGGGAGGGAGTGCCTGAGTGAAATGGGATGCAGTGACTGAGGGTAATGGGACGCAGTGACTGAGTGAAATAGGATGCACTGTCTCAGTTGAATAGGATTCACTGTCTCCGTTAAATAGCATGTAGTGACTGAGTCAAATGGAATGCTGTGACTGAGTGAAATGGGATGCAGTGGCTGATTGAAATGGGATGCAGTGGCTGAGTGAAATGGGATGCAGTGACTGAGGGAAATGGGATGCGCTGACTGAGTGAAATGGGATGCTGTGACTGAGGGAAAGGAGACGCAGTGACTGTGGGAAATGGGATGCAGTGACTGAGTGATATGGGATGCAGTGGCTGAGTGAAATGGGATGCAGTGACTGAGTGAAATGGGATTCAGGGACCGACGGTCATGGGATGCAGTGACTGATGGAAATGGGATGCAGTGGCTGAGTGAAATGGGATGCAGTGACTGAGGGAAATGGGATGCAGTGACTGAGTGATATGGGATGCAGTGGCTGAGTGATATGGGATGCAGTGGCTGAGTGATATGGGATGCAGTGGCTGAGTGAAATGGGATGCAGTGGCTGAGTGAAATGGGATGCAGTGGCTGAGTGAAATGGGATGCAGTGGCTGAGTGAAATGGGATGCAGTGGCTGAGTGAAATGGGATGCAGTGACTGAGGGAAATGAGATGCATTGACTGAGGGAAATGAGATGCATTGACTGAGGGAAATGAGATGCATTGACTGAGGGAAATGAGATGCATTGACTGAGGGAAATGAGATGCATTGACTGAGGGAAATGAGATGCATTGACTGAGGGAAATGAGATGCATTGACTGAGGGAAATGAGATGCATTGACTGAGGGAAATGACATGCAGTGACTGAGGGAAATGACATGCAGTGACTGAGGGAAAGGAGATGAAGTGACTGTGGGAAATGGAATGCTGTGACTGAGGGTAATGGGATGCACCGTCTCAGTTCAATGAGATTCACTGTCTCAGTTAAATGGGATTCAGTGACTGAGGGAAATGGGATGCGCTGACTGAGTGAAATGGGATGCGGTGACTGAGGGAAAGGAGACGCAGTGACTGTGGGAAATGGGTTGCAGTGACTGAGGAAAATGGGAGGCAGTGACTGAGTGAAATGGGATGCAGTGACTGAGTGATGTGGGATGCAGTGGCTGAGTGATGTGGGATGCAGTGGTTGAGTGAAATGGGATGCAGTGGCTGAGTGAAATGGGATGCAGTGGCTGAGTGAAATGGGATGCAGTGGCTGAGTGAAATGGGATGCAGTACCTGACGGAACTTGAATGAAGCGTCAGATGAGAAACGGGATGCAGTGACTGTGTGAAATGGGATGCAGTGACTGCGTGAAATGTGATGCAGTGACAGAGTGAAATGTGATGCCGTGACTGCGTGAAGTGTGATGCCGTGACTGCGTGAAGTGTGATGCAGTGACTGCGTGAAATGTGATGCAGTGTCTGCGTGAAATGGGATGCAGTGACTGTGGGAAATGGGATGCAGTGACTGTGGGAAACGAGATGAAGTGACTGTGTGAAACGGGATGCAGTGACTGTGTGAAACGGGATGCAGTGACTGAGTGAAATGGGATGCAGTGACTGAGTGAAATGGGATGCAGTGACTGAGTGAAATGGGATGCAGTGACTGAGTGAAATGGGATGCAGTGACTGTGGGAAATGGGATGCTGTGACTGAGGGTAACGGGTTGCAGTGGCGAAGTGAAATGGGACGCCGTGTCTCTGTGAAATGTGATGCGGAGACTGTGGGGAAATGGATGCAGTGACTGAATGAAATGGGATGCAGTGACTGAGTGAAATGTGATGCGTTGACTGATGGAAAGGAGATGCCGACACTGTTGGAAATGGCATGCTGTGAATGAGTGAAATGGGAAGCTGTGAATGAGTGAAATGGGGTGCAGTGACTGATTGAAATGGGGTGCAGTGACTGATGGAACTGGGATGCAGTGACTGAGTGAACGGGGATGCAGTGACTGAGTGAACGGGGATGCAGTGACTGAGTGTCCTGGGATGCAGTGACTGAGTGAAATGGGATGCAGTGACCGTTAATTGGGCTGCAGGGACTGTTGGAAATCGGATGCAGTGACTGAGGGGAATGGGATGCAGCGACTGAGTGAACTGGGATGCAGCGACTGAGTGAACTGGGATGCAGTGAATGATTGAACTGGGATGCAGTGCCTAAATGAAATGGGATGCAGTCACTGTGGGAAATGGCATGCTGTGACTGAGGTTAATGTGATGCAGTGACTGAGGGGAATGTGATGCAGTGACTGAGGGGAATGGGATGCAGTGACTGAGGGAAATGGGATGCAGTGACTGACTGAAATGGGATGCAGTGACTGACTGAAATGGGATGCAGTGACTGAGGGAAAGGAGCTGCAGTGACTGATGGAAATCGGATGCCGTGACTGATGGAGATGGGATGCAGTGACTGAGTGAAATGGGATGCAGTGAGTGATGGAAATGGGATGCAGTGACTGTGTGGCATTGGGTGTGGTGATTGATGGAAATACATTCACTGTCTCAGTTGAATAGGATTCACTGTCTCCGTTAAATGGGATTCACTGTCTCCGTTAAATGGGATTCACTGTCTCCGTTAAATGGGATGCCGTGACTGAGGGAAATGGGATGCCGTGACTGAGTGAAATGGGATGCAGTGACAGATGGAAATTGAATGCAGTGAGAGAGTGAAATTGGATGCAATGACTGTTTGGAAATGGGATGTAGTGACTGAGAGAAATGGGACGCAGTGACTGAGGGAAATGGGATGCAGTGACTGAGGAAATGGGATGCAGTACCTGACGGAACTTGAATGCAGCATCAGATGAGAAACAGGATGCAGTGACTCTGTGAAATGGGATGCAGTGACTGCGTGAAATGGGATGCAGTGAATGAGTGAAGTGAGATGCAGTGACTGATGGAAACGAGATGCAGTGACTGATGGAAAGGAGATGCAGTGACTGAGTGAAATGTGATGCAGTGACTGCGTGAAATGTGATGCAGTGACTGCGTGAAATGTGATGCAGTGACTGCGTGAAATGGGATGCAGTGACTTAGGGAAATGGGATGCAGTAACTGCGTGAAATGGGATGCAGTGACTGCGTGAAATGGGATGCATTGACTAAGGGAAATGGGATGCAGTGACTGTGGGAAATGGGATGCAGTGACTGTGGGAAACGAGATGAAGTGACTGTGTGAAATGTGATGCTGTGACTGTGTGAAATGTGATGCTGTGACTGTGTGAAATGTGATGCTGTGACTGTGTGAAATGTGATGCTGTGACTGTGTGAAATGTGATGCTGTGACTGTGTGAAATGTGATGCTGTGACTGTGTGAAATGGGATGCAGTGACTGTGTGAAATGGGATGCAGTGACTGTGGGAAATGGGATGCAGTGAATGAGTGAAGTGAGATGCAGTGACTGATGGAAATTGAATGCAGTGTCTGATGCAAATGGCATGCAGTCACTGAGTGAAATGGGATGCAGGGACTGAGTGAAATGGGATGCAGGGACTGAGTGAAATGGGATGCAGGGACTGAGTGAAATGGGATGCAGTGACTGAGGGAAATGGGATGCAGTGACTGATGGAAATGGGATGCAGTGAATGAGTGAAGTGAGATGCAGTGACTGATGCAAATGGGATGCAGTGTCTGATGCAAATGGGATGCAGTGATTGAGTGAAATGGGATGCAGTGACTGAGTGAAATGGGATGCAGTGACTGATGGAGATTAAATGCAGTGTCTGATGCAAATGGGATGCACGGACTGAGGGAAATGGGATGCACGGACTGAGGGAAATGGGATGCACGGACTGAGGGAAATGGGATGCACGGACTGAGGGAAATGGGATGCACGGACTGAGGGAAATGGGATGCACTGACTGAGGGAAATGGGATGCAGTTACTGAGGGAAATAGGATGCAGTGACTTTTGGAAATGGGATGCAGTGAGTGATGGAAATGGGAGTCAGTGATTGAATGAAATGGGTGCAAGTGACCGTGGAGATGGGATGCAGTGACTTGGGGAAAGGAGATGCAGTGACTGTGGAAACGGGAAGCTGTGACTGAGGGTAAGGGGTTGCAGTGGCGAAGTGAAATGGGACGCCGTGTCTCTGTGAAATGTGATGCGGAGACTGTGGGGAAATGGATGCAGTGACTGAATGAAATGGGATGCAGTGACTGAGTGAAATGTGATGCGTTGACTGATGGAAAGGAGATGCCGTCCCTGTGGGAAATGGCATGCAGTGACTGAGTGAAATGTGAAGCTGTGAATGAGTGAAATGTGAAGCTGTGAATGAGTGAAATGTGAAGCTGTGAATGAGTGAAATGGGATGCCGTGAATGAGTGAAATGGGATGCCGTGACTGAGGGTAATTGGATGCCGTGACTGAGGGTAATGTGATGCAGTGACTGAGGGTAATGTGATGCAGTGACTGAGGGAAGTGTGACGCAGTGACTGAGTGAAATGGGGTGCAGTGACTGATGGAAATGGGATGCGTGACTGAGTGAAATGGGATGCGGTGACTGAGGGAAATGGGATGCGGTGACTGAGGGAAATGGAATGCGGTGACTGTCGGGAATCGGGTGTGGTGACTGATGGAAATGGATGCACTGTCTCAGTTGAACAGGATTCAACGTCTCCGTTAAATAGGATGCAGTGACTGAGTGAAATGGGATGCAGTGACTGTGTGAAATGTGATGCTGTGACTGTGGGAAATGGGATGCAGTGACTGTGGGAAATGGGATGCAGTGACTGTGGGAAACGAGATGAAGTGACTGTGTGAAATGTGATGCTGTGACTGTGTGAAATGTGATGCTGTGACTGTGTGAAATGTGATGCTGTGACTGTGTGAAATGGGATGCAGTGACTGTGTGAAATGGGATGCAGTGACTGTGGGAAATGGGATGCAGTGAATGAGTGAAGTGAGATGCAGTGACTGATGGAAATTGAATGCAGTGTCTGATGCAAATGGGATGCAGTCACTGAGTGAAATGGGATGCAGTCACTGAGTGAAATGGGATGCAGTCACTGAGTGAAATGGGATGCAGTCACTGAGTGAAATGGGATGCAGTGGCTGAGGGAAATGGGATGCAGTGACTGAGGGAAATGGGATGCAGTGACTGAGGGAAATGGGATGCAGTGACTGAGGGACATGGGTTGCAGTGACTGTGGGAAAATTTTGCAGTGACTGTGGGAAAAGGGAGGCAGTGACTGAGTGAAATGGGAAGCTGTGACTGAGTGAAATGGGCTGCAGTGACTGAGTGAAATGGGCTGCAGTGACTGAGGGTAATGGGATGCACTGACTGAGGGAAAGGAGATGCAATGACTCTGGGAAATGGAATGCTGTGACTGAGGGTAATGGGATGCACCGTTTCAGTTCAGTGAGATTCACTGTCTCAGTGAATTGGGATGCAGTGACTGAGGGAAAGCAGATGCAGTGACTGAGTGAAATGGGATGCAGTTACTGAGGGAAATGGGATGCAGTGACTGAGTGAAATGGGATGCAGTGGCCGACGGAAATGGGATACAGTGACCGAGGGAAATGGGATGCAGTGACTGAGTGAAATGGGACGCAGTGACTGAGGGAAATGGGATGCAGTGACTGAGGAAATGGGATGCAGTACCTGACGTAACTTTAATGCAGCATCAGATGAGAAACAGGATGCAGTGACTCTGTGAAATGGGATGCAGTGACTGCGTGAAATGTGATGCAGTGACTGCGTGAAATGTGATGCAGTGACTGCGTGAAATGGGATGCAGTGACTGCGTGAAATGGGATGCAGTGACTTAGGGAAATGGGATGCAGTAACTGCGTGAAATGGGATGCAGTGACTGCGTGAAATGGGATGCAGTGACTGCGTGAAATGGGATGCAGTGACTGCGTGAAATGGGATGCATTGACTAAGGGAAATGGGATGCAGTGACTGTGGGAAATGGGATGCAGTGACTGTGGGAAATGGGATGCAGTGACTGTGTGAAATGGGATGCAGTGACTGTGGGAAATGGGATGCAGTGACTGTGGGAAATGGGATGCAGTGAATGAGTGAAGTGAGATGCAGTGACTGATGGAAATTGAATGCAGTGTCTGATGCAAATGGGATGCAGTCACTGAGGGAAATGGGATGCAGTGACTGAAGGAAATGGGATGCAGTGACTGAGGGAAATGGGATGCAGTGACTCAGGGAAATGGGATGCAGTGACTGAGGGAAATGGGATGCAGTGACTGAGGGAAATGGGTTGCAGTGACTGTGGGAAAATTTTGCAGTGACTGTGGGAAAAGGGAGGCAGTGACTGAGTGAAATGGGAAGCTGTGACTGAGTGAAATGGGCTGCAGTGACTGAGTGAAATGGGCTGCAGTGACTGAGTGAAATGGGCTGCAGTGACTGAGTGAAATGGGCTGCAGTGACTCTGTGAAATGGGGTGCAGTGACTGTGTGAAATGGGATACAGTGATTGAGTGAAAGGGGATTTTGTGACTGAGTTAAAGGAGATGCTGTGACTGAGGGAAATGGGATGCACTGTCTCAGTTCAATGAGATTCACTGTCTCAGTTAAATGGGATGCAGTGACTGAGTGAAATGCGATGCAGTGACTGTGGGAAATGGGTTGCAGTGACTGAGGGTAATGGGATGCAATGACTGAGGTAAATGTGGGAAATGGGTTGCACTGAGTGAGGAAATGAGGCGCAGTAACTGAGGGAAAGGAGATGCCGTGACTGTGGGAAATGGGATGCAGTGACTGTGGGAAATGGGATGCAGTGACTGAGTGAAATGGGATGCAGTGACTGAGTGAAATGGGATGCAGGGACTGAGTGAAATGGGATGCAGGGACTGAGTGAAATGGGATGCAGGGACTGAGTGAAATGGGATGCAGTGACTGAGTGAAATGGGATGCAGTGACTGAGTGAAATGGGATGCAGTGACTGAGTGAAATGGGATGCAGTGACTGTGGGAAATGGGATGCAGTGAATGAGTGAAGTGAGATGCAGTGTCTGATGCAAATGGGATGCAGTGACTGAGTGAAATGGGATGCAGTGACTGAGTGAAATGGGATGCAGTGACTGAGTGAAATGGGATGCAGTGACTGAGTGAAATGGGATGCAGTGACTGAGTGAAATGGGATGCAGTGACTGAGTGAAATGGGATGCAGTGACTGAGTGAAATGGGATGCAGTGACTGTGTGAAGTGGGATGCAGTGACTGATGGAGATTAAATGCAGTGTCTGATGCAAATGGGATGCACGGACTGAGGGAAATGGGATGCACGGACTGAGGGAAATGGGATGCACGGACTGAGGGAAATGGGATGCACGGACTGAGGGAAATGGGATGCACGGACTGAGGGAAATGGGATGCACTGACTGAGGGAAATGGGATGCACTGACTGAGGGAAATGGGATGCAGTTACTGAGGGAAATAGGATGCAGTGACTTTTGGAAATGGGATGCAGTGAGTGATGGAAATGGGAGTCAGTGATTGAATGAAATGGGTGCAAGTGACCGTGGAGATGGGATGCAGTGACTTGGGGAAAGGAGATGCAGTGACTGTGGAAACGGGAAGCTGTGACTGAGGGTAAGGGGTTGCAGTGGCGAAGTGAAATGGGACGCCGTGTCTCTGTGAAATGTGATGCGGAGACTGTGGGGAAATGGATGCAGTGACTGAATGAAATGGGATGCAGTGACTGAGTGAAATGTGATGCGTTGACTGATGGAAAGGAGATGCCGTCCCTGTGGGAAATGGCATGCAGTGACTGAGTGAAATGTGAAGCTGTGAATGAGTGAAATGGGATGCCGTGACTGAGGGTAATGTGATGCAGTGACTGAGGGTAATGTGATGCAGTGACTGAGGGTAATGTGATGCAGTGACTGAGGGTAGTGTGACGCAGTGACTGAGTGAAATGGGGTGCAGTGACTGATGGAAATGGGATGCGTGACTGAGGGAAATGGGATGCGGTGACTGAGGGAAATGGAATGCGGTGACTGTCGGGAATCGGGTGCGGTGACTGATGGAAATGGATGCACTGTCTCAGTTGAACAGGATTCAACGTCTCCGTTAAATGGGATGCAGTGACTGAGTGAAATGGGATGCAGTGACTGAGTGAAAAAGGATGCAATGACTGAGTGAAATGGGATGCAGTGGCTGAGTGAAATGGGATGCAGTGACTGAGGGTAATGGGATGCACTGACTGAGGGAAAGGAGATGCAATGACTCTGGGAAATGGAATGCTGTGACTGAGGGTAATGGGATGCACCGTTTCAGTTCAATGAGATTCACTGTCTCAGTGAATTGGGATGCTGTGACTGAGGGAAAGCAGATGCAGTGACTGAGTGAAATGGGATGCAGTTACTGAGGGAAATGGGATGCAGTGACTGAGTGAAATGGGATGCAGTGGCTGACGGTAATGGGATGCAGTGGCTGACGGTAATGGGATGCAGTGACTGAGTGTAATGGGGTGCAGTGGCGGCGTGAAATGGGATGCAGTGGCTGCGTGAAATGGGATGTCGTGACTGAGTGAAATGGGACGCCCAAACTGATGAAAATGGGATGCACTGACTGAGTGAAATGGGACGCAGTGACTGAGGGAAATGGGATGCAGTGACTGACTGTAATGGGATGCAGTGACTGAGTGTAATGTGATGCCATGACTGTGGGGAATTGGGTGTGGTGATGATCGAAATGGATTCACTGTTGCAGTTGAATAGGATTCACTGTCTCCGTTAGAAGGGATGCAGTAACTGAGTGAAATGGGATGCAGTGACTGAAGGAAATGGGATGCAGTGACTGATGGAAATGGGATGCAGTGCCTGAGTGATATGGGATGCTGAGACTGAGTGAAATGGGATGCATTGACTGATTGAAATGAGATGCAGTGACTGACTGAAATGGGATGCAGTCACTGACTGAAATGGGAGGCAGTGACTGCGTGAAGTGGGACGCCATGACTGAGTGAAATGGGACGCCGTGACTGAGTGAAATTGGACGCCGTGACTGAGTGTAATGGGATGTAGTGACTGAGTGAAATGGGATGCAGTGACTGAGTGAAATGGGATGCGGTGACTGCGTGAAGTGGGACGCCGTGACTGCGTGAAGTGGGACGCCGTGACTGAGTGAAATGGGACGCCGTGACTGAGTGAAATGGGACGCCGTGACTGAGTGTAATGGGATGTAGTGACTGAGTGAAATGGGATGCAGTGACTGAGTGAAATGGGATGCGGTGACTGAGTGAAGTGGGGTGCAGTGGCTGCGTGAAATGGGATGCAGTGACTGAGTGAATTGGGATGCAGTGACTGAGGGAAATAGGATGCAGTGACTGCGTGAAATGAGCTGCAATGACTGTGTGAAGTGGGATGCAGTGACTGATGGAGATTAAATGCAGTGTCTGATGCAAATGGGATGCACGGACTGAGTGAAATGGGATGCACTGACTGAGTGAAATGGGATGCACTGACTGAGTGAAATGGGATGCACTGACTGAGGGAAATGGGATGCACTGACTGATGGAAATGGGATGCAGTGACTGAGGGAAATGGGATGCAGTTACTGAGGGAAATAGGATGCAGTGACTTTTGGAAATGGGATGCAGTGAGTGATGGAAATGGGAGTCAGTGATTGAATGAAATGGGTGCAAGTGACCGTGGAGATGGGATGCAGTGACTTGGGGAAAGGAGACAGTGACTGTGGAAACGGGAAGCTGTGACTGAGGGTAACGGGTTGCAGTGGCGAAGTGAAATGGGACGCCGTGTCTCTGTGAAATGTGATGCGGAGACTGTGGGGAAATGGATGCAGTGACTGAATGAAATGGGATGCAGTGACTGAGTGAAATGTGATGCGTTGACTGATGGAAAGGAGATGCCGTCCCTGTGGGAAATGGCATGCAGTGACTGAGTGAAATGGGAAGCTGTGAATGAGTGAAATGGGATGCCGTGACTGAGGGTAATTGGATGCCGTGACTGAGGGTAATGTGATGCAGTGACTGAGGGTAATGGGGTGCAGTGACTGAGTGAAATGGGATGCGTGACTGAGTGAAATGGGATGCGGTGACTGAGGGAAATGGGATGCGGTGACTGAGGGAAATGGAATGCGGTGACTGTCGGGAATCGGGTGCGGTGACTGATGGAAATGGATGCACTGTCTCAGTTGAATAGGATTCAACGTCTCCGTTAAATAGGATGCAGTGACTGAGTCAAATGGGATGCAGTGACTGAGTGAAAAAGGATGCAATGACTGAGTGAAAAAGGATGCAATGACTGAGTGAAATGGGATGCAGTGGCTGAGTGAAATGGGATGCAGTGACTGAGGGAAATGAGATGCAGTGACTGAGGGAAAGGAGATGCAATGACTCTGGGAAATGGAATGCTGTGCCTGAGGGTAAGGGGATGCAGTGACTGAGGGGAAGGAGATGCAGTGACTGAGGGGAAGGAGATGCAGTGACTGTGTGAAATGGGTTGCAGTGACTGTCAGAAATGGTTTGCAGTGACTGAGGGAAATGGGACGCAGTGACTGAGTGTAATGGGAAACACTGACTGAGTGAACTGGGACGCAGTGACTGAGGGAAATTGGAAGCAGAGACTGAGTGAAATGTGATGCAGTGACTGAGGGAAATAGGATGCAGTGACTGAGTGTAATGGGACGCAGTGACTGAGTGTAATGGGAAACACTGACTGACTGAACTGGGACGCAGTGACTGAGGGAAATTGGAAGCAGAGACTGAGTGAAATGTGATGCAGTGACTGAGGGAAATAGGATGCAGTGACTGAGTGTAATGGGACGCAGTGACTCTGGGGACATGGGATGCAGTGACTGTCTGAAATGGGAGGGTGTGACTCACTGAAATGGGAGGGTGTGACTCACTGAAATGGGAGGGTGTGACTCACTGAAATGGGAGGCAGTGACTGAGTGAAATGGGATGCAGTCACTGAGTGAAATGGGATGATGTGACCGTGGGAAATGGGATGCAGTGACTGAGGGTAATGGGAGGCAGTGACTGCGTGAAGTGGGATGTAGTGACTGAGTGAAATGGGATGCAGTGACTGACGTAATGGGAAGGAGTGAATGAGGTAATAGGGATGCAGTGCCTGACGGGCCTTGGGGTGCAGTGACTGAGGGAAGTGGGATGTAGTGACTAATGGAATTGGAGTGCAGTGACCGCATCAGATTTGGAACTGGGTCATGAGCCTGGCCAGGTGTTAGATTTGGAAGTAGGTGATCACCTTGGTGATAGCGATCACAATTCTAAGATAATAAACTGCCAACCTCAGCGATCACAATTCTGTTATGTTTACTTTAGTGATGGAAAGGTAGAGGTGTACACCACTGGGCAAGAGTTATCTGGGGGAAAGGCAATTCCGATGAGATTTGGCAAGATTTTGGGAGCATAGGATGGGGAAGGAAACTGCAAGGGATGGGCACAATAGAAATGTAGAGCTTATTCAAGGAAAAGTTCCTGTGTATCCTAGATAAGTATGTACCTGTCAGGCCGGGAGGAAGCTGTAGAGCGCGGGAGCCGTGGTTTACGAAGGAAGCGGAATCTCTGGTCAAGAGGAAGCAGAAGGCTTCTGTTACTCTCAGATGTGAATGCTCAGTCAGGGTGCTTGAGGGTTACAAGGTAGCCAGGAAAGACCGAAAGAGAGAGCTCAGAAGAGCCAGGAGGAGATTTGAGAAGTTGTTGGCGGATAGGATCAGGGTAAACCGTAAGGTTTTCTATCGGTATTTAAGAAATAAAAGAATGAGAAAAGTAAGATTAGGCCCAATCAAGGATAGTAGTGGGAAGTTGTGTGTGGAGTCAGATGAGATAGGGGAAGCGTGAAATGAATATTTTTCAACAGTATTCACTCTAGAAAACGACAATGTTGTCGAGGAGAATACAGAGATACAGGCTACTGGACTAGGTGGGATTGAGGTTCACAAGGAAGAGGTATTTGAAATCCTACAGAGGGTGAAGACAGCTATGACCCCTGGGCCGGATGGGATTTATCCTCGGATCCTCGGGGAATCCAGGGAGGAGATTGCCGAGCCTTTGGCATTGATCTTTAACTCATCATTGTCTACAGGAATAGTGCCAGATGACTGGAGGATAGCAATTGTGGTTCTCCTGTTCAAGAAGGGGAGTAGAGACAACCATGGTAATTATCGGCCAGTGAGCCTTACCTCAGTTGTTGGTAAAGTGTTGGAAAAGGTTCTAAGGGACAGGATTTATAATCATCTAGAAAAGAATAAATTGATTAGGGATAGTCAGCACAGTTTTGTGAAGGGTAGGTCGTGCCTCACAAACCTTATTGAGTTCTTTGAGAAGGTGACCAAACAGATAGATGAGAGTAAACCGGTTGATGTGGTGTATATGGATTTCAGCAAGGCGTTCGATAAGGTTCCCCATAACAGACTATTGTACAAAATGCAGAGGAATGGAATTGTGGGAGATATAGCAGTTTGGATCGGAATTTGGCCTGCTGAAAGAAGACAGAGGGTGGTAGTTGATGGGAAACGTTCATCCTGGAGACCAGTTTCTGGTGGTACCGCAAGGGTCGGTGTTGGGTCCACTGCTGTTTGTCATTTTTATAAATGACCTGGATGAGGGCAGTGAAGGATGAGTTAGTAAATTTGCAGACAACACTAAGATAGGTGGAGTTGTGGATTGTGACAAAGGATTGGTTGCAGAGAGACACAGATAAGCTGCAGAGCTGGGCTGAGAGGTGGCAAATGGAGTTTAATGCAGACAAGCGTGAGGTGATGCACTTCGGCAGGAGTAACCAGAAGGCAAAGTACAGGGCCAATGGTAAGATTCTTAGTAGTATAGATGAGCGGAGAGATCTCGGTGTCCATGAACACAGATCCTTGAAAGTTGCCACCCAGGTTGACAGGGCTGTTAAGAAGGCATACAGTGTTTTAGCTTTGATTAATAGAGGGATCGAGTTCCGGAACCAAGAGGTTATGGTGAAGCTGTACAAAACTCTGAAGCGGCCACATTGGAGTATTGTATACAGTTCTGGTCACCGCATTATAAGAAGGATGTGGAAGCTTTGGAAAGGGTGCAGAGGAGATTTACTAGGATGTTGCCTGGTATGGAGGGAAGGTCTTACGAGGAAAGGCTGAGGGACTTGAGGCTGTCGTCATTAGAGAGAAGAAGGTTGAGGGGTGACTTAATTGAAACATATAAAATAATCAGAGGGTGAGATAGGGTGGATAGGGAGAGCCTTTTTCCTAGGATGGTGATGGCGAGCACGTGGGGGCAGAGCTTTAAATTGAGGGGTGAAAGATACAGGACAGATGTCAGAGGTAGTTTCTTTACTCAGACAGTAGTAAGGGAATGGAACGCTTTGCCTGCAACGGTAGTAGATTCGCCAACTTCAGGTACATTTAAGTGGTCATTGGACAAGCATATGGACGTACATGGAATAGTGCAGGTTAGATGGGCTTGAGATCGGCATGACAGGTCAGCACAAGATCAAGGGCCGAAGGGCCTGTACTGTGCTGTAATGTTCTATGTTCTATCTTCTATGGCTAGCTCTCCCTGTGCTCCGTGTGATTTAACTTCCCTACTGGACTACTGTGAGGAACCTTCTTGAACGCCTTACTGAAACCCATATACGTCCATGTTTCTGCCTCAATCAATGCTCTTCATTCCTACTTTAAAAAACTCATTCAAATTACATGAGTTATGATTTCCTGTGCACATGTGTCCTCGGATCCCATGGACTGTTTCCTGTTCTAACAGTCTTCAAATGGGGAATCTTGTCAAAAGCTCTGCTGAAGCCCAAGTAGACTGTGTCAAATGCATTGCCCTCATCCACACACCTAGTTAGCTCTTCAGTCATAGATTCATAGAGTCATACAGCACAGAATCAGGACCCTCACTCCTAATCATCTGTACTGATCAGGTGTCCCAAACTTAACCGGTCCCATTTGCCTGCGTTTGGTATCCGTCTAAACCTTTCCTCATTGTGTACCTGTCCAAATGTCTTTTAAATACAGAAATTTTATCTGCCTCTACCACGTCTGTCGGCAGCTCATTGCATTCACGCACCACCCTCTGTGTGGGAAAAGTTGCCGGTCGGGTCACTTTTAAATCTTTCCCTTTCACATTTGAACCTACTCCCTTCTAGCTTTGGACTCCCCTACCTTGGTTATTCCCCTTATCAATGCCCATCATGATTTTTTACACCTCTGGAAGTCACCCCTTCATCTCCGATCCTCCAGGGAAAAAGTCCGAGTCTATCCACCACTCCTCGTAAACCCTCCAGTCCCGGCAATGACCTTTTGTAATTATTTTTGCACTCTGTATAGTTTAACAGCATTCTTCCTACGGCAGGGTAACCAGAATTCACTGAAGTATTATGACATAGAACATAGAACATTACAGCGCAGTACAGGCCCTTCAGCCCTCGATGTTGCACCAACCTGTGAATCCAACCTGAAGCCCATCTAACCGACACTATTCCATTACCATCCATATATTTAGCAATGTTCATTTAAATGCCCTTAAACTTGGCAATCTACTCCTGTTGCAGGCAGGGCATTCCGTACCCATACTACTCTCTGAATAAAGAACCTCCCTCTGACATGTGTCCCATATCTATCTCCCCTCAATTTAAACCTATCTCCACTCGTGCTCACCATCACCATCGAGGAAAAAGACTATCGCTGTCCACCTATCTAATCCTCTGATTATCTTGTATGTCTCTATTAAGTTGCCTCTTCACCTTCTTCTGACAAAAACAGCCTCAAGTCCCGAAGCTTTTCCTCATAAGACCTTCCTTCCACACCAGACAAGATCCTAATAAACCCCCTCCAAATCCTTCCAATAATGTGGCGATCAGAACTGTACGCAATAGTCCAAGCGCGGCCGCACCAGTGTTTTGTACAGCTGCAACATGACCTCATGGCTCCGAAACTCAATCTCTGTACCAATAAAACCTAACACGCCGTACGCCTTCTGAACAAGCCTATCAATCTGCGTGGCAACTTTCAGGGATCTACGCACATGGACACCGAGATCTCTCTGCTCATCCACACCACCAAGATTCTGGGCAGCACGGTGGCTCAGTGGTTCGCACTGCAGCCTCGGGCAACTGTCTGTGCGAAGTTTGCACGTTCTCCCCGTGTCTGCTTGCATTTCCTCCTGGTGATCCAGTTAAGGCGGATAAGGGAGGGAAGGGGAATATGTGTCTGGTGGCGGCATCCTGCTGGTGGTGGTGGAAATGGTGCCTGAGGTTGGTATGGATGTGGGTATGTGGGTTGATAGGTAAGGTCAAGTGGAACCTTATTGCTATCTTGGGAGGGAAGAGAAAAGGTGAGGGCAAAAGTGCTGGGTTGGACACAGTTGAGGGCCCTGTCGACCACGGAGCCGGAGAATCCTCAGTTGAGGAAGAAGATGGACATTTTGGAGGCTCCCTTGTTGATGTTGGCCTCATGAGAACATGTTCGATGGAGATGGAGGAAGTGAGAGAAGAGGTTGGAGTCTTTACAGAAAGTGGGGTGTGAGGATATATCGACCAGGTAGCTGTGAGAGTCAGAGAGTTTGTAATGGATATTAGTGCGAAGCCTACCCCCAGGAATGGAAGCAGAAATGTTGAGGAAGGGAAGGGTGGAGTCAGAGGTAGAGCAGGTGAAAGTGAGGGCAGGATGGAAATTGGAGGCGGAGTTGATGAAGTTTTCCAATTTCAGACAAGAGAGAGAAGCAGCTGGATGATATCATTGATGTATCGGAGAAAGTGTTGTGGGTGGGAATGTTCCACGTACCCCGTGAAGAGACAGGTTTAACTCGGGCCCACGCAGGTGCCCGGAGCTGCTCCTCTTACCCGAAGAAAATGAGAGGAGTTAAACAACAAGTTGTTGAGGGTGAGGATGAGGTCGACCAAGTGGAGGAGGGTGGTGGTGGGAGGGGCATGTACAGGTCTTTGCTCCAAGAAGAAGGGGACAGCCCTAAGAACCTCCTGGTGGGGAATGGATGTGTAAAGGAATTACACGTTCATGGTAAAGAGGACGCAGCTGGAACCGGCAAACTGATGTTTTTAAAACTGCGTAAAATGTCAGAGTATTTCTGGATGTATGTGGGCAGTGCTTGGACCAGGGGACAGAAGATTGAGTCAAGGTCGGAAGAGATGAGTTCTGTGGGGCAGGAACAGGCTGAAACAATGGGTCTGCCAGGACAGTCTCATTTGTGGATTTTTAGGGGGACATAGGAGCAACCTGTGGGGAGCTGTGGCCTTTCAGCTTGGAAACAGAGGGGGAAGATCACCAGATAGACCAAGATCAGTTACTGTAGTAGATACAATGGCCCGGTGCGGTCATGGTCCAGGAGAAGTCGGAGGAGGTATCTGAGAGCTGGCGCTCAGCCTCTGCAAGGTAGACTTCAGCTCACCAGACCACAACAGCACCACCTTATCGGCAGGCTTAATAACAAAGTCAGGGTGAGATATGAGTGCGTGGAGGGCAGTCAGTTGGGCAGGACGTAGGTTGGGTTTGGTGCAGGGAACAGAGAAATTGAGGTGATAGCACGTCGACAGTTCTCAATGAACAGATTGAGTGCACCTGCATCCCCACCTTAACAATTCTGCACTGAGGGTGTCTGCACTGAGGGGTGCCATTAACTGTATATTTTTCTGTAATAGTTGATTTCCCAAAGTGGAGCATCTCACATTTAATGGATTAAAATCCACTTGCCGTTTCTGCAACTGATCTGTATCCTTTTATGACGTCTACACTCATCCTGATTCTCCCAATCATTCTATTGTCTGCAAACTTGCTAACCCATCCATCTATATTTTCACCTCAGTCATTTTGTATCGACCACAAACAGCAGAGGTCCCAGCACAGATCCCTGCGGAACACCAATCGTCCTGGATCTACAGCCTGAAAAGCACCATTCCACCTCTTGCCTCTGTCTTCTCTGGGCAAGCCAGTTGTGAATCCAAGCATCCAAGCCACCATTGACTCGGTGCATCTTAATTTTCTGGATGATCCTATCATGAGGCACCTTGTTGAAAGTATTGCTAAAATCCATGTCAACAATATCCACTGCTCTACCTTCATTGATCACATTCGTCACCTCCTCAAAAAATTCAGTCAAGTTAGGAAGACATGACCTGCCCTGCACAAAGCCATGCTGACTGTCCCGAATGAGGCCATGCTGTTCCAAATACAGATAAATACAATCCCTAAGAATTCTCTCCAATAGCTTCCAATGAACGATGAGAAACTCGCTAGTCGAGAGTTTCCTGGATTGACCCTATTTCCCTTCTTGAACAGAAGAAGAACATTTAGCAACTTGCTAATCCTCCAGTACCCCTCCAGTGGCTACCAAGGATACAAAGATATTGCTGAATGCCCCGACAATCTCTTCTCTCACCTCGCTCAAAAACCTTGAGGAGATACCATTGGGTCCTGAGGACTTATCCACCTTAATGCTCTTTCTTGATTTCAAAATGCTGTTATCATATGAGCATGCTCCACACAAATCCCACTATCCTCCACACCCTTCGCCTGAGTGAATAGTGATGCACGGACTTAATTTAGGATCTTGCCCACATCCTCTGCTTCCAAACACAAGTTCCCTCCTTTATCCTGAATGGTCGTACCTTCTTGCTATTTATCCCCTTGTTTTAGATGTATGCACAGAATGCCTTGGGATTTCCTTCAACCCTCCTTGCCAAGGTCATTTGATCGCCTTTCTTTTTCTGCTTTCTTTATGTCAGCCCTGTTCGATTTTAGCTTCCTAAACCTGACATATTTTTGTTTTTCCCTTTTGACTAACTTCACAACCTCCCCAATTATCCAAGGGTCTTTTACCTTGCCATCGTTGTCCTTCCTCCTTCCTGATCCTAAACTCATAAGCAGGCCTTTAAACAATTCCCATATGGCAAATGTGACAGCTCCTCCCAATTAACACTCCCCAGCTCCTACCTAAAATTGATATAATTTACTCTCCCCCAAGGTCCTGACTTATACTTCTTCATAGCAATCTTAAAATTTAAGGAGTTGTGATCACTATTTCCAAAATGCTTTCCCACCCTTCTCACCAGTTACCTGACCAGGACAAAGTCCAGTATGGCCCATCTTCTATCCACGTACTGTGTCAAGAAACTCTCTTGGATAGACTTAACAAATTCAGCCTCATGTAAACTCTTGTTGTAAGGGAGTCCCAGTCAATACCGGGGAGGTTAAATTCACTGACTGTGACAACTCTGACTTATCGCATTGTTTCAAAAGCTGCCTACATATTTGTTCCTCAGTGTGTCAGTGGCAAAAGGGGAGCAGGCTATTAGTTTAATCTGATCAGAGTGATTGTGTCTATCTTATTTTTGAACGCTACCTCTGTTGCCTCAGTGGGCAAGCCTTCCAGAATGTCCTTTCTAGGTACAGATGCAACATTTCCCACAGGTTAGGAGAGCACCACCTTCTTTTATCTTCCCCTCTATCTTGTCTAAAGCAATGAAACCCTGGAACATTGAGCACCCAGTCCGGTCTCTGTCTCAACCAAGCCTCTGTAATGGCCTCAACATCAGAGTCCCATGTACTGATCCAGGCTCTAAGCTCATCTGCCTTACCTGTAATACTCCTGGCAGTGAAATAAACATATTTCAGCTTGTTCGTGCCATCATGTTCATGTACCTGTCTCTGACTGCCATTCTTTTCTGATTTATTGGTCCTAGCATGTACCTGCCATCAATTCATCTGCTTGCTGACCTGCTGCTCTGGTTCCCAGCTGCCTGCCAGTCTTTAAATCCTCCCAAGTAGCACTAGCAAACCTCCCTGTGAGGGTATTTGTTCCCGTTCAGTTTAGGTGCAACCCATCCCTCTTACACAGGTCACCCCTTGCCAAAGAAGCGGTCGCAATTATCCATGAACCTGAAAGCCTGCCCCCAGTACCAGCTCCTTCACCAATGCATTCTTCTCACCTATCTTTCTCTGACTTAACTCACTAACATGTGGCACTCGTGGCAACCCATAAATTATTACCCTCTAGGTCCTGCCTTTCAGCCTCTTTGCTAACTCCTTGTACACAGTCCACAGGATCTCATCCCTCTTTCTACCTACGTCATTGGTACCAATGCGCACAATGGCCTCTGGCTGCTCACCCTCCCCCTTAAGAATTTCTTGCAACCACTCAGAGATGTCCTTGACCTTGGTACCAGGGAAGCAACACACAGCCCTGGTATCTCAAATGTGGCTACAGAAACTATGCCCCCAACGAATGAGTCTCCAACCACGATCACTCACTTGGATTTGCCTGACCCTGTCCCACAGCAGGGCGGTTTGTACCACGGACCTGGCAGCTGCTGATTATATAACCGTTCCAGTTTAGTTTTAGATCAGTGTTAACCTTGATTAATTGGATAGCCAAGCACCTCAGTGGGCGACAGTACAGGAGAATTAAATTCTTAGGCTCACGGATTCTGTGAGAGTCAAAGACAAGCACTGAATTGTTCGAACCTCATTTCCAACACTTGGCCCATTACCCTGCATGGCTTGGATAACACTTGCACATTTAAAAAAATGTAAGGATGATGTGAGGGTAAGGACATGGAATTTTGTGATATGGTCATATTCGCTCTTGTTGGAGCTGATTGCTGCTTCGCACTTGTATGGTGCAAATGTTACTTATCGTTTATCAGGCCAAGCCTGATCGTTGTCCAAGTCTCGCTGTATTTTCTCATCGTTGACTTCACTGTTGGAAAAGTCATGAATTCTGCTGGACACCTGGACAATATTCAATGAACGTTCATGTCTCCACTTTGGTTCAAGTGAAGACATGACTTCAGCCAGTGCAGGTATCCAGTGAATGCCACTGACTCAATTTTCTATTCCTCTGCTTCACACCACATTCAATCAGAAGTTGCCTTGGTGGAAATGACAGATTGCAGTTTCCTTCCTTTTCAAGCTCAGGATCTCTGATCATATTTGTGGGAAATCCTGAATGAGGTTATGAGAAGTGTGAGCCTGACGAAAAGTAAACTGGACCTTAGTGTGCAGCTGTTTGACAGCACTGTCATCCAGATGTTGCGTTCCTTTGCTGATGATTGAGAATACATTGAGGTCATAATTGGTCAGGACAATTTGTCTGCCGATTGCGTGATAGGTCATCTTTCGATGAAATGTGAGTGTTGCAAGTGTTTAAAAATGTACTGGAAAACATTTACTGTTGGTGTGGCGACCTTGGGGCACATTGTTCCAGTACAGTTTGTGGGATGCTGCCAGGTGCCATGGCATTTGCAGTATCCGGAACATTCAGTCTTGTCATTGCATGAAATAATTTGAATTGCGTGTAAGTTAAGATCTGTGATGCCTCCTCAGGATGAGGGCAAGAAGATCATCCAGACTGGTGAATGGTTTCATCTGCTCCTTCACCTTTTGTTCGTAACATCTTGTAATAACTGCCATGTAGCCTGATGAGAAACTAAAGCTCATCTTGATTCATTTGCATTCGAAGGTGCCTATTTTTCCCAAACAAAAGGACCCATCACTGAGCGGAAAGTATGGAGAATGTTATAGACATCAGTGGTGAGATAATGCTGGATCTTGACCAGCAAAACCATTGTTGTGTTGGTGAAATGCAAACAAAAATCTATATGATGTAAACTTTATTCTCAGCTAATCCCTTTAACAAATGACAGATTCTGATGTTGGTAACTGGAAAGCCTCCATTGTTGGAGGACGAGAAGCCGTATCCAATTGAAGCAGCACAGGCTTCTGCGATGACTGTGGAAACCACTGCTTATGCCTTGCTTCAAGCGTTGTCAAGGAATGATATCGACGATGCAACACCGATTGCGAGGTGGCCAACGATGCAACAGAACTATGGTGGTGGATTTCACTCGACGCAGGTAAATGCTTGAGATCACAACAGCAGGCATTCAGATATTTCCATTGATCATGTTACTAACTGGTGGTTGTTGCAGTTTGCAATCAAACTGGACACTGCATTTTCATCTGCAGGTTTGGTGCATTGGCACAAATTCCAGTTCTTCAATGGTGTTAATCCTTGGTTAAATTCTTACATGCACTTTGCCTGTGCATCACTTTTCCTTTTGGCATTGTCCTTGAAAAGTACCTGTTTCTGTAAACCTTCACTTGCTTGTCACAGGATCATTGAGGGACAGCATAATAGAGTGCTATGGCAATGGAACAGACCCTTCAGCAAATTGTATGTGCCCTCACAAGATGCAAGTCCCGAACTATTCTCATCACATTTCCCAGCACTCGACCCAGAGCCTTGTATGCCTTGGCATCACAAATGCCCAATCAAAGACTTGTTAAATGTTATCATTTCTGCCTCTACCACCCACACAGTCGGTGCGTTCCACATTCTCACCACAGGTTGGGTGCAAAAACAAGTAAGCTTCCTCAAGAGATGGTAGGAACTTGCCAATGCTGGAGAATCTGAGAGAACAAGGTGTAGAACTGGATGAACACAGCGGGCCGAGCAGCATCAGAGAAGCAAGAAAGCTGACGTTTCGGGTCGAGACCCTTCTTCAAAAATGGGTGAGGAGAAGGAGATTCTGAAAAAAGTAGGGAGAAGTGGGGAGGCAGATAGAAGATTGGTAAAGGAGAAGTTAGGTGAACTGTCCTGTGCTGTCCACTCACTGTCCCCTGCTCCAGAATCATAGAATAAGAGAATTCTCCAGAATTAGACCATAAGGCCATGAGACATAGGAGTGGAGGTAAGGCCATTCGCCCCATCAAGTCCTCTCCACCATTTAAATCATGGCTGATGGGCATTTTTACACCACTTCCCTGCACTCTCCGCGTAGCCCTTGATTCCTTTTGAGATCAAGAATTTGTCGATCTCTGCCTTGAAGGCGTCCAACATCCCGGCCTGCACTGCACTCTGCGGCAATGAATTCCACAAGCCCACCACTTTCTGCCCAAAGAAATGTCGTCTGATTTCAGTTTTAAATTGAACCCCTCGAATTTTAAGGCTGTGCCCACGGGTCCTCGTCTCCCCTGCTAACGGAAACAACCTCCTAGCGTCCACCTCTTCTAAACCATACATTATCTTGTAAGTTTTTATTAGTTCTCCCCTCAACCATCTAAACTGTAGTGAGTACAATCCCAGGATCCTTAGCCATTCATCGTAGGTGAAGCCTACCATTCCAGGGATCATCTGTGTGAATTGAACAAGCACTTCATTCCATTGTGTCTGTAACCACTGAAGCCACACAAAGTTCACATTCGGCTCATGTTTTAGCAATAGGCCCGTTGCCTTGAATGTTATTTCATTTTAAGTGCTGTACCAACCCTTTTTCTTTAATGTGAAAAGATTATCCACCACCTCAACTAAAGTCCCAGACAATGAATTCCAAACCCCTAGCACCTTCTGGGTGTCTTTTCTTTCCTGAAATTCCTTCTGAGCCTTTTAGCTTAAATGTATGTATCTCTTCCCCCCCGTCCCCCGGCCCCCCCGACCTCCCACCCCATGAATGGTCGTTCTGCTTCCCTCGCCTAGACCCATCAGAATGCAGACCATTTTTTCAGGACCTTTTTCAACCTTCCCTCTTCGGAAGAAAACAAGCCAACCTTATCCAGATAAAACAGTGATGCTGCCTGGCCTGCAGTGTTCCTCCAGCTCCACGCTGTGTTATCTCAGACTCCAGCATTGACAGTTCCTGTTATCTCAAACTTATCCAGACTCTCCATCGAGTTAAAATGCTTCACTCCCTCAGAAGATCCTGATGAATGTCCTCCACACATGCTCAAATGCAATCACCTCTTTTCTATAATGAAGAGACCATTAGAACATAGAGCATTACAGCGCAGTACAGGCCGTTCGTCCCTCGATGTTGTGCCGACCTGTCATGCCGATCTGAAGCCCATCTAACCTACACTATTCCATGTACGTCCATGTGCTCATCCAATGACGACTTAAATGTACCGAAAGTTGGCGAATCTAAAACCGTTGCAAGCAAAGCATTCCATTCCCTTACTACTCTCTGAGTAAAGAAAGCGCAATGTCCAGTTTAGAATAACAAGCTCACAAGAGAGATGACCTGGTTTTAGATATCACTCGGGGCCACAGACTCAGAGACAAAGCAAGACGACTCTGCGATTTGATGTAGAAACTGCTGACACTCCGAAGCCTGCAGCCCTCCTCCAATTCTCAAGTCAGAAGTGTGTAAATGACGGTGCAGATCCAACAACACTGAAAACAATCTTGAGTCTAGGCCAAAGCAGCCCCTTGATTGGCACCGTATCCATTCTCTCCACAGCCAACTTCAAGAGACAATAATGTGTCCCTGTACAAGATGCACTGCCACATTTTTTACCCACTATTCTGACACACACCTTTCCAGACTTAGAAAACTCATCTTCAAGGGCAAGGACATCAGACATGGTAGCACTAACCCCAGTAAAAATCACCTCCAAGCTACTCACAAACTTTTTTGGAAATGAATGGTTGTGACTGAGTCAATCTTCGTAATCTCTTTTGGAACAGCATTGTGGGTCTCTGTACAGCAACATGAAGCTGTTCAAGAAGTCAGTTCATGCTGGACAATCAGCAACAGCTATGTCTCATTAAAGAATAAATAAATCGGAAAGAAATCCATCTGAGAGTCACAGGCAAATGGGTACTTTCTTTGTTCACTCAGCAGATTGTGGGCTATTACCAATTTTGAAAATGACAAATGAAGCTTTTGTTTGGGTGGGTATTGACAGCAGCTGCCCCCAAAATAAAAAGAAAATGGGAACTGCAGATGCTGGAGATTCCAAGATAACAAAGTGTGGAGCTGGATGAACACAGCAGGCCAAGCAGCATCTCAGGAACACAAAAGCTGACATTTCGGGCAGAGACCCTTCATCAGAAAAGAGGGAGGAGGAGACAGTTCTGAAATAAACAGGGAGAGGGGGAAGGCAGATCGAAGATGGACAGAGGGGAAGATAGGTGCAGAGGAGACAGACGAGCAGTAAGGAAGGAGAGGATCAAATATGAAGGTAGGCTAGCTAGTCATATTAGAAATCACAGTGAAAGCTTCTTTCAATACATAAGAAACAAACATGAGGCAAAAGTAGACAGTGTGCCGCTCCAAATTGATGCTGGAAGGCTAGTGATGGGAGATAAGGAAGTAGCTGAAGGACTGAATAAGTACTTTGCATCAGTCTTCACAGTGGAAGACATGAGTAGTATGCCAACACTTAGGGAGAGTCAGGGGGCAAAGTTGAGTACGATAGGCATTACAAAAGAGAAAGTGCTAGAAAAGCTAAAAGGTCTAAAAATTGCTAAATCTCCTGGCCCCGAAGGGCTACATCCTAGAGTTCTGAGGAAGGTGGCTGAGGAAATAGCAGAGGCTTTGGATGTGATCTTTCAAAAGTCCCTGGAGTCAGGGTAAGTCCCAGATGATTGGAAAATTGATGTTGTAACCCCCTTGTTTAAGAAAGAATCAAGGCAAAAGGTGGAAAATTACAGGCCGATTAACCTGACTTCGGTAGTTAATAAAATTCTTGAATCATTGTCAAGGATGAGATTTTGAAATTCCTGGAAGTGCAGGGTCAGATTAGAACAAGTCAGCATGGATGTAGTAAGGGGAGGTCGTGCCTGCCAAACCTGTTAGAATTCTTTGAAGAGGTAACAAGTATGTTAGCCCAGGGAAACCCAGTGGATGTTATCTATCTAGACTTCCAAAAGGCCTTACGTAAGTGTCTCACGGGAGGCTGCTGAGCAAGGTGAGGGCCCATGGTGTTCGAGATGAGCTACTGGCTTGGATTGAGGATTGGCTGTCTGATAGAAGGCAGAGAGTTGGGATAAAAGGCTGTTTTTCGGCATGGCAACCGGTGACGATTGGTGTCGCAGGTTTCGGTGTCGGGGCCGCAGCTGTACACCTTACGTATTGATGATCTGGATGAAGGGACCGGGGTCATTCTGGCGAAGTTTTCCGATGATACGAAGATAGGTGGACAGGCAGGTGGTACTGCGGAGGTGGAGAAGCGGCAGAAAGAGTTAGACAGTTCAGGAGAGTGGTCCAGGAAATGGCTGATGAAATTCAATGTGGGGTTTTGCACTTTGGTAAAAAGAATACGGGCATGGACTATTTTCTAAATGGTGAGAAAATTCGTAAAGCTCAAGTACAAAGGAATCTAGAAGTGTTGGTCCAGGATTCTCTAAAGGTTAACTTGCAGGTAGAGTCCGTAATTAAGAAAGCGAATGTAATGTTGTCCTTTATCGCAAGAGGGTTGGAATATAAAAGCAGCGATGTGCTTCTGAGGCTTTATAAAGCTCTAGTTAGGCCCCATTGAGAATACCATGTCCAATTTTGAGCCCCACACCTCAGAAAGGACATACTAGCCCTGGAGCGTGTCCAGCGGAGATTCACACGGATGATCCCTGGAGTGGTAGGTTTGACATATGATGAACGGCTAAGGATCCTGGGATTGTACTCATCAGAGTTTAGAAGGTTGAGGGGAGATCTAATAGAAACTTACAACATAATGTCTGCCTCGGAAGGGGTGGACGCTAGGAAGTTGTTTCCGTGAGGCCGGGAGACTAGGACCCGTGGGCACAGCCTTAAAATTAGAGGGGGTAAATTTGAAACGGAAATGAGATGACAATTGTAAAGCCAGAGAGTGGCGGGCTTGTGGAAATCATTGCCACGGAGTGCAGTCGGGGCCAGGACGTTGGATGCCTTCGAGGCAGAGATCGACTAATTCTTGATCTCACGAGGAATCAAGGGCAACGGGGAGAGTTCAGGGAAGTGGAGTTGAAATGCCCCTGAGCCATGATTTACATGGTGGAGTGGACTTGATGGGCCGAATGGCCGTACTTCCACTCCGATGTCTTCTGGTCTTAAGTAAAAGGGGCGGACATGAAGCCAGTAGAGGTGAGTGTGGGTGTGGAGGTAGGGAGGGGTTAGGTCAGTCTGGGGAGGACGGACAGGTCAAGGGGGCGGGAAGAGGTTTGGAGGTCGGGAATGGGGGTTTGGCTTGAGCTGGGAGGAGGGGATCGGTCAGAGGAAGAACAGATTAGGGGACGAGCTGGGCTGGTTTTGGGATGCAGTGGTGGGAAGGGAGATTTTGGAGCTTGTGAAATCCACGTTGATAGCATTGGTCTGCAGAGCTCCCAAGGCTCAGTTAAGGAAGGACAATAAACACTGGCCAGTCAGTCATACATCCAGCAAAAAAAGTTTATTTTTTTTTAAAAAAAGGATGCACCTGTTAATCAAGTGGCAAAGCATTATCGAGTTTTGAGAAGATTTGTAGCTCAGGGTTGAGGTTCTGGATGTAAGATTGCTCACTGAGCTGGAAGGTTAGTTTGCAGACGTTTCGGCACCATTCCGGGTAAAATCTTCAGGGAGCATCCGGGGAAGCGCTGGAGTTAGGTCCCGCCTTCTCTTTCAGTGTTCCGGTTTCCTTGGGTTGGTGATGTCATTTCCGGTTCCTTTTCTCAGAGGATGGGAGGGGGATTTGGCGCCAACGTGTTCTCCCGAGTGTAGTTTGTGTGTGGCATGAACTGCCAGAGGAGTGGCAGAGGCTGTTATACTCACAGTATTGAGAAGTCACCTGCAGGGACACATGAATAGGAAGGGGCTGGAGGGATATGGGCTCCAGGCTGGCAAACAGAACTAGTCAGTTACGGTGTCTGGTCGGCCTGGAGGAGTTGGACTGAAGGGTCTGTTTCCCTGCTGTACAACTCGACGACTCTGTCTCTCTCTCTCCCATTTTCTCCAAACCCACCCCCCGCCACACACACAATCTCTGTCTCTCCATCTCTCTGTGTGTGCCTCACTGTATGTCTCTGTCTCTCTCTGTCATCTTGTCTCTGCCACCTCGCTGTGCACTTCTGTCTCTCTCCTCTCTCACTCTGTCTCTTTGTCTATGTGTGCGCCCCTCTCTATCTCTCGTCTTGTATCTGGCTCCCTCTGTGTGTGCTTCTGCCGTTCTCTCTCCCCTGTCTCCCCTGTCTCTCCGTCTCTCCCTGTGAACCTCTCTCTGTCCCCTCTCCCCCGCCCCCCTGTGTCTCTCTTCCTCTCTATCCGAGCCTCTCCACCCGCTCAGCAGGGAGCATTGTGAGTTTTTTTGAACGAAGTTTAAAAATCTCTATTTAAACCCAACCCATCCGCAATCAGACTGCATTTCTAATCCCCTCTCTCTCTCTCTCTCACACACACACACACACACACACACACACACACACACACACACAGAGTCTGTCTCTTTCTCCCTCTCAGTAAATCCCCTTCCTCTCCTGTTCCTACTCACGCCTTTCCCCCGCTCTCCCTCGGCGACGAGTCCGCTGTCTGGATCCCTTTTCCCAGGAGGGTTCTGAGGACCCAGCTGTTCGGCAGCGGGGATCATCGCACCACGCTCCCGGACCCCTACAACCTCATGTTCTCCAGCGGCCTCCAGCATGACCACCGGGCTGGGAGCAGGCATCCGGGCTGCTGGAGCGCTCGCTGCTCAGTGGCTCGGCCCTGCGTCGGGAGCGGGGATCCAAGGTGGGAGAAGGCCTCTTCACCCGGCGCCTGGGCACAGCTGCCTGGCACCGAGCCCGAGCATCCGGCCACGGGTCCGCGACGCCTTCCGTAGCTGAGCAGCCTACAACTATGTCCTACTGCAAGGTAAGCTGGGGGTGGTGGTTTGGGGTGAAGGGAGGATTGGGGACATGAGCACGGTCCCTGTTTCACATCGTGCGCCGCTCCTATCCCAAAGCGAGGTGTTGGGAATGGATGTTTTGGGGGTGAGAATTCCCCTCCCCGGGTGAGGGGAAGGCTGGGGACATTGGGAGGGTGTCTATTATCCAGCCTTGCGCGGGTTTCCGTAGCCGACCAGCCTGCAGCTCTCGTACCACATGGTAAAGGGAAGGAGGCGGATGGGATGGGGTCGGGGTTGGAGGATAGCCGTCCTGGAAGTGCGTGGACATGGGGAGAGTCACTATTGTACAGCCCAGTGACTGAGTGGCCGACAGCTACTGCAAAAGGGTCGGATTAGGAGAGGGGTGTTGTAGGGAGGTTTGGGGTCACGGGCAGCGCCGCTTTCTGCAGCCGAACAGCCATTGCCACAAGATTGGATGGGAGGAGGTGTTTTAGGAGCGATGGGATGCCCCCTCCCCCTGCCGCTGTGGGAAGTAGGATCTTTATCGCACAGCCCTCCGTAGTCAAAAAGCACCCTGGCAACAAGGTGAGAAGGCAGGAGGGGCTCCCAGGGATGAGGGAAGGACACAACCACTGTCAGTATAAGGTTAGGGGGTGATCATACCCCTTCCAGGGGCTGAGGGGAGCTCCTGATGCCAAGCGAACAGCCGAGATGGAGCCGCAGCTCTCCGACCTCAAGGGGACCCTGTCTCAGAGGCTGGAGCATTTCGAGCCGGAGCTCTGAGGGAAAGGGTCATCGCACCCAAAACGCTACCTCGGGACTTTTTCTTCACAGATGCTGAGCATTTCCAGCAACTTGTGTTTGCATTTCCAACCGGAGGTGGGTTTGTGGAGAGACACCATGGGACGGGAATGGGTGTGGGGTTTGATGGGGCAGTCACAGAGACTGTCGAGAGAGAGAGAGGCAACCCCTGTGTCAGGGTTTGGAAAATCTCCGGCAGTTCTTCATTTCTCTCTCAGCCGAAGGCGCTGCGTGCTTTGGTTTCCTTTCCTCTTGTACTCTCTGTGAATAAAGCCAGAGTGAGTTTGTGGGCGGAGAGAGAGAGAGAAGGGACAGAAAGATGGAAATAAGGGAACATGACAAGGGAGTGAAATTAGAGCCAGCAGAGGTGAGAGAGGGGGAGAGAATCAGAGGGAGGGAGGAAGAGCAAGAAAACACAAACGAAGGAGAATGGGGGGTAACAAGGTGTTGATGTGGATGAACACAGCAGGACAAGCAGCATCAGGGACGCAGGGAAGGGGAGATTTTGAAACTGGTGAAGTCCACATTGATACCATTAGGCTGCAGGGTTCCCAGGCGGAATATGAGTTGCTGTTTCTGCAACCTTCGGGTGGCTGGCATCATTGTGGCACTGCATGAGGCCCATGATGGACATGTCATCTAAAGAATGGGAGGGGGAGTGGAAATGGATTGCGACTGGGAGGTGCAGTTGTTTGTTGCGAACTGAGCGGAGATGTTCTGCAAAGCGGTCCCCAAGCCTCCGCTTGGTTTCCCCAATGCAGAGGAAGCCACACCGGGTACAGTAGATGCAGTATAGCACATTGGCAGATGTGCAGGTGAACCTCTGCTTAATGTGGAATGTCATCTTGGGGCCTGGGATAGGGGTGAGGGAGGAGGTGTGGGGGCAAGTGTAGCATTTCCTGCGGTTGCAGGGGAAGGTGCCGGGTGTGGTGGGGTTGGAGGGCAGTGTGGAGCGAACAAGGGAGTCACGGAGAGAGTGGTCTCTCCGGAAAGCAGACAGGGGTAGGGATGGAAAAATGTCTTGGGTGGTGGGGTCGGATTGTAGATGGCGGAAGTGTCGGAGGATGATGCGTTGTATCCGGAGGTTGGTGGGGTGGTGTGTGAGAACAAGGGGGATCCTCTTTGGGCGGTTGTGGCGGGGGCGGGGTGTGAGGGATGTGTTGCGGGAAATACGGGAGACGCGGTCAAGGGCGTTCTCGATCACTGTGGGGGGAAAGTTGCGGTCCTTGAAGAACTTGGACATCTGGGATGTGCGGGAGTGGAATGTCTTATCGTGGGAGCAGATGCGGCGGAGGCGGAGGAATTAGGAATATGGGATGGAATTTTTGCAGAAGGGTGGGTGGGAGGAGGTGTATTCTGGGTAGCTGTGGGAGTCGGTGGGCTTGAAATGGACATCAGTTACAAGCTGGTTGCCCGAGATGGAGACTGAGAGGTCCAGGAAAGTGAGGGATGTGCTGGAGATGGCCCAGATGAACTGAAGGTTGGGGTGGAAGGTGTTGGTGAAGTGGATGAACTGTTCGAGCTTCTCTGGGGAGCAAGAGGCGGCGCCGATACAGTCATCAATGTACCGGAGGAAGAGGTGTGGTTCGGGGCCTGTGTAGGTGCGGAAGGGGGACTGTTCCACATAACCTACAAAGAGGCAGGCATAGCTGGGGCCCATGCGGGTGCCCATGGCCACCCCCTTTGTCTGTAGGAAGTGGGAGGAGTCAAAAGAGAAGTTGTTGAGGGTGAGGACGAGTTCGGCTAGGCGGATGAGGGTGTCGGTGGAGGGGGACTGGTCGGACCTGCAGGACAGGAAGAAGCGCAGGGCCTGGAGGCCATCTGCATGCGGAATGCAGGTGCATAGGGACTGGACGTCCATGGTGAAGATGAGGTGTTGGGGGCCAGGGAATTGGAAGTCCTGGAGGAGGTGGAGGGAGTGGGTGGTGTCACGGACGTAGGTAGGGTGTTCCTGGACCACAGGGGAGAAAATGGAGTCCAGATAGGTGGAGGTAAGTTCGGTGGGGCAGGAACAGGCTGAGACGATGGGTCGACCAGGGCAGGCAGGTTTGTGGATGTTGGGAGGGAGATAGAAACGGGCCGTGCGGGGTTGGGGAACAATGAGGTTGGAGGCGGTGGGTGGGAGGTCCCCTGAGGTGATGAGGTCATGAACGGTGTTGGAGATGATGGTTTGGTGCTCGGGTGTGGGGTCATGATCGAGAGGGCGGTAGTAGGTGGTGTCAGAGAGTTGGCGTCTGCCCTCGGCGATGTAGAGGTCAGTGCGCCATACTACCACTGTGCCACCCTTGTCTGCGGCTTTGATGGTGAGGTTGGGGTTGGAGCGGAGGGCTGCCCGTTCTGCGGGGGAGAGGTTGGAGTGGGTGATAGGGGTGGAGAGGTTGAGGCGGTTAATGTCTCGACGGCAGTTGGAGATGAAGAGGGCGAGGGAGGTTAGGAGGCCTGGGGGTGGTGTCCAGGAGGAGGACTTGTGTTGGAAGAGGGTGAAGGGGTCAGTGGAGGGAGGGTTCGGCTCCCGGTTGAAGAAGTAGGCATGGAGGCGAAGACGGTGGAAAAACTGCTCTATGTCCAATCGTGACTGGTATTGGTTGATGTGTGGTTGTAGGGGGACAAAGGTGAGCCCCTGACTGAGGACTGACCGTTCGTCCTCAGTCAGTGGGAGGTCTGGGGGGAAGGTGAACATGCGGCAGGGCTCAGTGCGTCTGTCTCCTCTGGGGTTGCTGGCTGTGGAGGCTGTGGGCGGAGCGATGAGGTTGTCGGCCGTGGGCGGGGTTCCGTCGGCGTCGGCCGTGGGCGGGGTTCTGTCGGCGTCGGCCGTGGGCGGGGTTCCGTTTGACGTGGGCGGGGTTCCGTCGGCGGTTGGAGGATCGGGGTGGGCGGCAGCAGCTGCGGTGAGCGTGGTGTGTGAGGTGTTGTACCTGGAAGTGGAGGTGGTGACTGCAGTAGCGGTTCCGGAAGTGGTGTGGCCGGCGGAGGCGGATGTGACGTCATCGGTTGGGTCTCCGGCCAGGTCTTCATGGTCAATGGCGGCGGGACAGGTACAGACTTGGGATTTGGGAGGCGCAGGAATCCTCTTGTGGGTGGCAGGGGCCCGTGAGTTGGTTGTACTTAGGATTTTTGGTGTCCAGTAAAGCTGAGTGGAACTGGGTGTTCAGTCTGTGGATCCTGCGGCGGATAAAAAACAGCAGGGGTCATGTGCAGGTCTGGGAGAGGGAGGCTCTGAGCTGGGGCAGGCTGGATTGCAGTGTGTGGAGGTGCCGGCGCATGGCTGCGAGTCTCTGTTTCAGGAGTCGCAGGGAGAAACGCTTCTGGAGGGTCTGAATATTCTGGGTGTAGAGGTGATGTCAGCCTGTCTGCTGTGTTCATCTCCCTTCCTCCTTGCGCCCCCCCCCCGTCCTGCTCCTTTCTCCCCCCCCCCCGTCCTGCTCCTTTCTCCCCCCCCCCGTCCTGCTCCTTTCCCCCCCCCCCGTCCTGCTCCTTTCCCCCCCCCCCGTCCTGCTCCTTTCCCCCCCCCCCCGTCCTGCTCCTTTCTCCCCCCCCCCGTCCTGCTCCTTTCTCCCCCCCCCCGTCCTGCTCCTTTCTCCCCCCCCCCGTCCTGCTCCTTTCTCCCCCCCCCCGTCCTGCTCCTTTCTCCCCCCCCCGTCCTGCTCCTTTCTCCCCC